>NC_143023.1:25030000-25310000 GCF_057628025.1 Oncorhynchus mykiss | reverse complement strand
AAGTGGGGCTAGAGACACAGCGGGGGGCTGATAGACCAGAGAGAGAGATTCATCTGACTGGGAGCAACACAGTAGCAGTGCCCTCTGGCCTGTCCTTTTCTCTGCTGTCATCCATCCTTTCCATCCCTCCATCCGCGCTGACACGGCAAGCCCTTGAGCCTTTCACCATTCACCACTACTGCTATCCATCCCTCTCTGCTCTGCTCTCCTCTCCCCCTTCACACAGCTGGGCTCCCAGAGGAGAAAAGCAATCTGGATATCCACTGGAGTCTACAGCAACCCTACAAGTCCTCCAATCATCATTACTCCCTCCCATCCATCATAACTCATCTTGACAGATGACTTCCTTCCTCCCATCCACTCACACTACCTCTCTCTCTCTCTCTCTCTCTCTCTCTCTCTCTCCCTCTCATGTGTTGTCTGTATATATTCCCTTGTTTTCAGGCTTTCAGGGCTGAGAGAGAGAGAGGGAGAGAGAGAGAGAGAGAGAGAGAGAGAGAGAGAGAGAGTTTATCTTTCTCGGGTTACAGGGCCAGGGCCTGGGTCGCACTTCAATCACTCTCTCCCTCCATCCTCCCATCCATCAGGGGAGGGGTAATGTAATAACACTCTCTCCCTCCATCCTCCCACCCATCAGGGAAGGGGTAATGTAATAACACTCTCTCCATCCTACCATCCATCAGGGGAGGGGTAATGTAATAACACCCTCTCCCTCCATCCTCCCATCCATCAGGGGAGGGGTAATGTAATAACACTCTCTCCCTCCATCCTCCCACCCATCAGGGGAGGGGTAATGTAATAACACGCTCTCCCTCCATCCTCCCATCCATCAGAGGAGGGGTAATGTAATAATACTCTCTCCCTCCATCCTCCCATCCATCAGGGGAGGGGTAATGTAATAACACCCTCTCCCTCCATCCTCCCATCCATCAGGGGAGGGGTAATGTAATAACACTCTCTCCATCCTACCATCCATCAGGGGAGGGGTAATGTAATAATACTCTCTCCCTCCATCCTCCCACCCATCAGGGGAGGGGTAATGTAATAACACCCTCTCCCCCCATCCTCCCATCCACCAGGGAAGGGGTAATGTAATAACACTCTCTCCATCCTCCCATCCATCAGGGGAGGGGTAATGTAATAACACCCTCTCCCTCCATCCTCCCATCCATCAGGGGAGGGGTAATGTAATAACACTCTCTCCATCCTACCATCCATCAGGGGAGGGGTAATGTAATAACACTCTCTCCCTCCATCCTCCCACCCATCATGGGATGGGTAATGTAATAACACTCTCTCCCTCCATCCTCTCATCCATCAGGGGGGGGGGGGGTAATGTAATAACACCCTCTCCCTCCATCCTCCCATCCATCAGGGGAGGGGTAATGTAATAACACTCTCTCCCTCCATCCTCCCACCCATCATGGGAGGGGTAATGTAATAACACTCTCTCCCTCCATCCTCCCATTCATCGGAGGGGTAATGTAATAACACTCTCTCCCTCCATCCTCCCATCCATCAGGGGAGGGGTAATGTAATAACACTCTCTCCATATCAGACAGCTGAACACCAGCATCCTAACCATCCACCAGATAACACCCCGGAAACATTACTGAAACACATCAGTCACAACAAGGAAAGACAATGTGGTTAAGTATCAATCAACAGGTGGTAGAGGAAATGGAGGTGAAGTGGTTGGACTGTTGTGTCATCGTCAACGACATGAAAAGCTACATACTGCTGATATACTATAGTACTGATATATCCTATGCAGTAGGTGACGCTTCCTATTTTTCAAGCCCTTTTGGATGGTACTAAATATGTTATTTCAGTTTAAATCATCTTGCTTCCTATAAAATACTAGACACCAATAACTTCCCCCTTCTAAACTCCCCTCCAAACGGAATATATTCCGTGTGTATATTGTTTGGTACAGATCTCTTCAAACCGCCTGGGTCTCATTAAGATTACTAATGTAAGTTAACAGCTACTGAATTAAGACAAGTTAAGCATTTCTTTGTGTACTGTTCCTCACGCTCAAGAGTGACAAGTCAATTCATCTCATTTGGAAGTCTAATGAAACAAGCTCCAGAATCACAGGCCGTGTCATTTAGGATCACAGGGCTTTTGTACAGAGACGGCTTTCAGTTGCAAATAGCCCAAAGTTCTGCCTTATAACAGGATGCATTCATGTTTCTGGGCCTTGAGATGACAGAGAGAAGACACCACACTCCCTGGGCTGGACTTCCTCACACAGTACAAATGAGGGAATTATCAACCGAGTCCATATCATATCATTAGGAAACTCCTTAGTAATAAAAACTTAGAAAATAACAAAGTCAAATGAAATAGCAGTAAAGCAATGTGGCAGTGACACATAAGCTAATGTATTAAAGCGTAGATAGCACAGAGGCAGTATAACCTTGTATGGTTTGCCTACAGGCTGATGCATCTCGGTGGCCATTCATGTTTCATTGACAGGGAAGGACAGGGACTAAAATGGCTGACTTCACATATGCATAGATATGATAATTCTAGAGTTCAACTTCAGTTGGCCAACTTTGTAAGCAGATGAGATGAAAGCAACAGCCCTACTAGCCATTAGGAAGGCCATTAAAACCAGCTCACTGTGTTCACACTGCCAGTGAACATCACATTTGCATCACACTCCCTGCTATAATTGGCTTAGCCCTGCCTGGGCACCATACACAATATATTTCATCTTAGAGTCTGTCTGACTGTGACGCTGTATTCATACAGTGAAATCATTTTGTAGTATTTATACAGTGAGAATAAGGGAGTACCTATTTATTTTAAATATACAAAGTGAATATATATTAGACTCCTCCCCTTGTAACAGAATTAGGCCAATCAGAGCATTCCAATCCCTGACTGATTTACCTCTCTGATGAAGGAGACAGTTCCCCAAGGGCAAAAGCATATAACACAGCAGAAACCCCATATCCACTTCACATCAGCCATGATGAGGTACAGCACATCCTACACAAGACAAACTAAACCACCACACAGCTGGTGCTTTTCTCAGTCCAGCTGTTTATTTTGGTGTGTGTGTGTGTGTGTGTGTGTGTGTGTGTGTGTGTGTGTGTGTGTGTGTGTGTGTGTGTGTGTGTGTGTGTGTGTGTGTGGTCTTGTTCTATCCTCATCCCCACAAGGATAGTAAAACAAGGAAAATTCTCCCTAATGCGGACATTTCCCACATCCCCATGAGGACAAAGGCTATTTTAAGTTTAGGGGTTAAGTTTAGGGTTAGGAGTTAGGTTTATGCTTTGGGTTACGGGTTAGGGAAAATAGGATTTTGAATGGAAATAAATGTTTGGTGTCCACGAGGATAGAAAAAAACAAGTGTGTGTGTGTGTGTGCAGTGATACTCCTCTTGAACTCAGATAGTACCTCTCCCCTCTCCTCCACCTGCCTCCCCCTTCTGCTTTAGGTTTTAGGATGCTGGTGACACACCCCTGGCTCCCCTCCAGAAGTCCTCCCCCCCCCTCTCCCTCCCTCCACCTCTGGGCCCAGGCAACAACAGATCAATAGAAGAGACCCAATCACAAACACCAAGACATAACACACCCAGCCGCCACAACACCACTAAACACAACACTGCTTATTGTTAAGCCTGCTGATTGCCTCCACAGCTCAGCGTAGCAATTAATTGAAGACTGATTAATGAAACAACACCTGTAGCCTCGGGGCCTAAGGGGATGTGGTCTTCACACAATTATTTCTTAATAGCCGGTATGGACAAATAGCTCATCAGTTGGCCTGTCTTGTCTGTCTGTTCGCTAGTGAGGAATCACCCTGAATCTTTGTGGCTTTGTTGCTGACTTTAAAATGCAAATCACTCAGGCTGATAACTGCAATCCCAGCGACATGAATAAGACTCTGCTCCGGAGTCAACGCCGGCTGAATTGAAAGAAGAAGAGCTATAATCCCTATCCTATTCATCACTGAGCAGCTCTGGGTACAACGCTGTGTCCTAAATGGGACCCTATTCCCTACATAGTGCACTACTTTTGACCAGGACCCTATGGTCCCTCAGAAGTAGTAATTTACATATGGAATAGAGTGCCATTTGGGATGCGGACCAACGGCTCCAGGAACACAGATGAACTCTCAGAGAGATGGTAGTTGAGCTAGCATCATCCACAAAGAGGAGAAGTCTGGGAGCTATAGAGCCATAGGGCTAAAGAAAGACATCTAATAGTGGATTGGCCTTGGGATGACCCTGCTTCATACTGCCTTCAGATGGACCAGGAGGAGAGAGGAGGATCACCGAGGTTGAGGTTCACTAGAAGTGTAGTGATATGGGGCTATGTATGACTTCAGAGAGGATCCTCCTTAATAACAACGGAACGTTACGTGGTTCTGGGTGGTGGTGCTGAGTTTATCAAGTCGACTGGCTGGATGGATTTCTAAAGTGAGAGTGGAGTAGTAATTTGCAGGAAGGTGGTTTCAAATGAAGGGTGAATAAACTTGGCATTTCAGACTGCTGAGAGAAAAGAGACCTAAGCCTATTATTAGGAGCACTTTCAGCAGAAAGTAAAATAACAGCGTACTCTACCTTTCAAGTTAGATGTGGTCTTAACTGCTGTCTACCTTGCTGACTAGTGATTGTTGTTCAAAAGACAGAAGGGACAGATTGGTACTGTGAATAACCACAACACGACAAGACAAAACTACACATTTAAATGAACTCAGAGTATCATGTGACCAGTAGATGGCAATGACTCACCAACAGGTGAGATAAGATCAGCACAGTCAGAGGAGCAGTGCATTGATTAACACTATCAAACAAGAATGTGCCACAACTGCCAATATCAAGAGAGACTATTGGGTGACAAGACTATCATTGACATGCAATATTAAAGCAATGCCTGAACCCTTCTCTGTACTATTGGTACCTCCCTTATAGACTAGAGTCCTATTCAATCAGAGCATTGTCCACACAGAATCTGACTGACACCAGTCTCATCCAGTGCCGTTAAGAGAGAATCTCTGTTCTCAAGATGTGAATCTCAACACTGAGTAACAGGGACGGGGATATTGGAACATACCACTAGGATGACATCATGCTCTGCCACAGGGTCAGAAAGGTTTAGAACAATGATTGACTAATTAATTGTCCAGTTTCCATACAAACAAAGTTTAAACTGCTGTGCCATCACATGAGAGAGATTCATCTCAGGCCATTCACTCATCCTTAGTCCAACTGTGATACAACTCTAAGTAATGTTGGGTTCAGATGACTCAGAGACTCATATCTCCCACACTAACTTTAAGCACCAGCTGTCAGAGCAGCTCACAGATCACTGCACCTGTACATAGCCAATCTGTAAATAGCCCATCCAACTACCTCATCCCCATACTGTTATTTATTTTGCTCCTTTATACCCCAGTATCTCTACATGCACACTCATCTTCTGCACATCTATCGCTCCAGTGTTTAATTGCTAAATTGTAATTATTTCGCCACTATGACCTATTTATTGCCTTACCTCCCTTATCCTGCCTCATTTGCACGTACTGTATATAGACTTTTTCTACTGCCTTATTGACTGTATGTTTGTTTATTCCATGTGTAACTCTGTGTTGTTGTTTGTGTCGCACTGCTTTGCTTTATCTTGGCCAGGTCGCAGTTGTTAAATGAGAACTTGTTCTCAACTAGCCTACCTGGTTAAATAAAGGTGAAATAACAATAAATAAAAGACACAGAAGGGTAAGTCCTCTCCTCTCCCATACTCATCAGGGCAGGAAATGACATCATAAAGCATGGGAGTGATATAATCTCAGAGGCCCTAGTCTCTGTTCAGCCAGTCCTTCTAATGAAGCCAATAGGTTATCCCTAGCCCTTTGTTGAGACCGTACATAATCTTTACTAAAATAAGGGATATTATTAAGCTAAAAACACTAGTTTGTAAGACCGAGGTATGGTAAATGTCATATATTTTCTGCTGTTATGCTGTTATGCTGCTGTTATGCTGTTATGCTGCTGTTAGTGAAGTAGGAAGCAGCACTCAGGAAATATCTTCAATGGAGAGAGAGAGAACAACTCTTCAGTCCCCTTTGCTGACTGGTAAACTGTTGAATGACAAAGTGCCTTATCGGGCGTTAGATAAGAGGAGGTCACAGCCTCACAGAGATAGTGACAGAGCTACGGAGGAAGAAAGACAGCCTTTGTTATCCCTCCATTTCAGCCAAGCAGGGCTGTCAACAAAGCAGCTTTTGACAGATTTCCAGAGAGGAGATTTCCATACATCCATTCCTCCTTTCAGTAGGATGTGGAAACTACAGTACTGTATGAATGAGGAGGTGATCTGCAGCCAAATTGCAACATACTATGTCAGTATAGTGTATCCATGGATGGGACTGCATCTTCAGAGTGTTCTAGAGAATTCTTTGATCTCACTGCAGAAGAACTTCCCCCCTGCATACACAAACACCCATCATGTTTGTGACTGACTAAAATTCCCATTAAATGTCCATTTATGCAGCATTGTGCAGTCATAACAGCATGTGTTGCTGCAGTGATTAATAATTCAGACTTTGACATTTACAGTTTGGTGTTGGGTTCGTTTGGCATGTTTTCCCGGAGCAGAGGAGTAGTTAGTTATGGGAATCAGCACATATCCTCCATAATTACATCTGTGTGTGTGTGTGTGTGTGTGTGTGTGTGTGTGTGTGTGTGTGTGTGTGTGTGTGTGTGTGTGTTTGTGATCCAAACGAGTCGGACTAACCTGCTGCTGCCGTCATTCAGAGATAATTAGAGGGTTTATTATAGACACCAGCTGCTGCTCAACATCTAATCACCAACAACTACACATACAGACAAAGGAGGGGTCGGACACTGCAGTAAGACCCTGGTTGAATCCCAAATCACCCCCTTCCCCACGGCCCCCCATTTGTGCGGTCATGTACGAATCCGCCGTTTGTACAAGTGTGAAAACTGAGGGAGTGAAAATGATTGAGAGTGTAGTTAGGGGCTAATTAGACAATCCTATAGCCACTTTGACCAAGCCAGCAAGGTTGCAGATTTCAGAGTGAAGTTCTTTCCCGACACGCACTGCGATATGTTTGGAGTTTGTGCAGTTTAATACAAAAGAATGGAGAGGCGTGATAATTATACTGTTTGCCACGTGCATTTGCTAATGTCTGATTTCGAGACTTGACACGTAACAGATGAAACACCTCTCAAATTAAATGTTTAACTGTTACTGAGGTTTAAATCTTGCAAAACGGCACAGGGTACTTGTTCATTTGAATTTTATGCTTGTTTTATTTGTAAGTGGAACATGATTTGCATCATTCAAGTCACGAGTCTCACGTCTGTAGCCATGAAGTGCTTTGAAAGGCTGGTCATGGTTCACATCAACAGCATCCTCCCGGACACCCTAGACCCACTCCAATTCGCATACCGAGCCAACAGAACTACAGATAACGCAATCTCAATTGCACTCCACACTGCCCTTTCTCACCTGGACAAAAGGAACACCTATGTGAGAATGGGAAGGGGGATAAGGGGGAGACACCCTGGACCCAAACTGTTACAGACCTATATCTATCCTGCCCTGCCTATCTAAGGTCTTCGAAAGCCAAGTCACCAAACAAATCACTGACCATCTCGAATCCCACCGTACCTTCTCCGCTGTGCAATCTGGTTTCCGAGCCGGTCACGGGTGCACCTCAGCCACGCTCAAGGTACTAAACGATATCATAACCGCCATTGATAAAAGACAGTACTGTGCAGCCGTCTTCATCGACCTGGCCAAGGCTTTCGACTCTGTCAATCACCATATTCTTATCGGCAGACACAGTAGCCTCAGTTTTTCTAATGACTGCCTTGCCTGGTTCACCAACTACTTTGCAGACAGAGTTCAGTGTGTCAAATCGGAGGGCATGTTGTCCAGTCCTCTGGCAGTCTCTATGGGGGTGCCACAGGGTTCAATTCTCGGGCTAACTCTTTTCTCTGAATATATCAATGATGTTGCTCTTGCTGCGGGCGATTCCCTGATCCACCTCTACGCAGACGACACCATTCTGTATACTTCTGGCCCTTCCTTGGACACTTCCTGGCCCTTCCTTGGACACTTCCACACTTCCTTGTGCTATCTAACCTCCAAACGAGCTTCAATGCCATACAACACTCCTTCCGTGGCCTCCAAATGCTCTTAAACGCTAGTAAATCCAAATGCATGCTTTTCAACCGTTCGTTGACTGCACCCGCATGCCCGACTAGCATTACTACCCTGGATGGTTCCGACCTAGAATATGTGGACATCGATAAGTACCTAGGTGTCTGGCTAGACTGTAAACTCTCCTTCCAGACTTATATCAAACATCTCCAATCTAAAATCAAATCGGCTTTCTATTTCGCAAAAAAAGCCTCCTTCACTCATGCCGCCAAACTTACCCTAGTAAAACTAACTATCCTACCGATCCTCGACTTCGGCGATGTCATCTACAAAATAGCTTCCAATACTCTACTCGGCAAACTGGATGCAGTTTATCACAGTGTCATCCGTTTTGTTACTAAAGCACCTTATACCACCCACCACTGTGACCTGTATGCTGTATGCTCTAGTCGGCTGGCCCTCGCTACATATTCGTCGCCGCCAGACTGGCTCCAGGTCATCTACAAGTCCATGCTAGGTAAAGCTCCGCCTTATCTCAGTTCACTGGTCACGATGGCAACACCCACCCGTAGCACGCGCTCCAGCAGGTGTATCTCACTGATCATCCCTAAAGCCAACACCTGATTTGGCCGCCTTTCCTTCCAGTTTCCGCTGCCTGTGACTGGAACGAATTGCAAAAATTGCTGAAGTTGGAGACTTTTATCTCCCTCACCAACTTTAAACATCTGCTATCTGAGCAGCTAACCGATCGCTGCAGCTGTACATAGTCCATCGGTAAATAGCCCACCCAATTTACCTATCTCATCCCCATACTGTTTTTATTTATTTACTTTTCTGCTATTTTACACACCAGTATCTCTATCTGCACATGGCCATCTGATCATTTATCACTCCAGTGTTAATCTGCTAAATTGTAATTATTCGCCTACCTCCTCATGTCTTTTGCACACAATGTATATAGACTCTTTTTTTCCCTACTGTGTTATTGACTTGTTTATTGTTTACTCCATGTGTAACTCTGTGTTGTTGTCTGTTCACACTGCTATGCTTTATCTTGACCAGGTCGCAGTTGTAAATGAGAACTTGTTCTCAACTTGCCTACCTGGTTAAATAAAGGTGAAATAAAATGCTGTTCGTTGACTACAGCTCAGCGTTCAACATCATAGTGCCCACGACTCTAGGACTAAAACCTCCCTCTGCAACTGGATCCTGGACTTCCTGACAGGCCGCCCCCAGGTGGTAAGAGTAGGCAACAACATGTCTGCCACGCTGGTATTTTACACTGGGGCCCCTCAGGGGCGTGTACTTAGTCCCCTCATGTATTCCCTGTTCACCCACGACTGTGTGGCCAAACACGACTCCAACACTATCATTAAGTTAAGCAGACGACAACAGTGGTAGGCCTGATCACCGACAACGATGAGACAGCCTATAGGGAGGAGGTCTGAGACCTGGCCGTGTGGTGCCAGGACAACAACCTCTCCCTCAACGTGATCAAGACAAAGGAGATGATTGTGGACTACAGGAAAAGGAGGACCGAGCACGCCCCCATTCTCATTGACGGGGCTGTAGTGGAGCAGGTTGAGAGCTTTAAGTTCCTTGGTGTCCACATCATCAACAAACTATCATGGTCCAAACACACTAAAACAGTTGTGAAGAGGGCACGACAAAGTCTATTCTCCCTCAGGAGAAAACGTTCTACAGCTGCACCATCAACCACTTTTGGTTCCAGGTTGAACCCTTTCCAAAGAGGGTGGAACCCAAAATAGTTCTACCTGGACCAAAAAAGGGTTAACTTATTCCCCATAAATTAACCCTTTTTGGGTCCAGGTGGAACTATTTTGGGTTCCACCCTCTTTGGAAAGGGTTCAACCTGGAACATTTTTGGTTCAGTTGCAGAACCCTTTTGGAAGTATTTTTTCTAAGAGTGTAAGTATAGTGATAACATTGTATCGTTAGATCCCTGGCAATTCCCAGCCCTAGAAGTCACCTTCAGAGTTTCGGAGCAAGGGGCTGGTTTGAGATTCACCGCCTATACCCCTCTCCCTTAACCACTATTACTATTTCACACTATTGCCCAACTCTCACACACTCCTTCTAATTTCTTTCTCTCCATCCCTCTCCTTCACTCCTTATCTCTCACTCTCCATCCTTCTCCCTCTTCCTTATCCTTCCCTATATCCATGTCTCACACACACTGGGAATGTTGCCCCTAATTGCTCTCTTTCTCTTCCACTCCATTTCTCTCTCTCTCTCTCTCTCTCTCTCTCTCTTTCTCTCTCAACCTTTCTCTCTCAACCCCTCTCTCTCTCTCTGTTTCTCTCGCTCTCATTTTCTCACCTGCCACAGTACTCCCACATCCCACTTCCCTTCCTGACCTCCCAAAAATGTCAGAGCAAGACTCTATGGGCCTCTCTGGACTCTGTAGAGTGAACACACTGGCTGGCACACATACCACACACACACAAATGTGCACACATGCACACACGTACACACACACACACACACACACACACACACTCTTCCTCTCATAATGAGCCTCCAAATAGCAGAGCTGTCTAAATTGAGAGAAGAAAGAGTGCTTATTCGCTCAGAGATGAAAGGTGATATTTCCCCCTTTCCAAAGGTCAACAGAGATCATTGTGTTTCTTTCCCCTAACCTTCTCCTTTCAAAAGGGCTGATCATTAAACACAATATTTACCTTGACATTTGACACTTTTTCCAAATTGTTTTGAACTCTCAGTATGTAAGAGAAAATGTGAGGCAAAACAAGAGAGAGGCAGAGCTTCTTTCGCTAACTAAATGTAGAATGTAATCAGTTTAAATGAATATTCTGAAAGTGTGTTATATTTATACTAGCCCAGCCCTTATTGCTTTACCTGCTGAACCCAGAACATAATAACCAGACTGAAGCATGGTTGTCTTCCATACCATTACCCTCCTTATGCCTTATTTCCTCCCACAGCATCTAATCCCTATGAAGTGCACTATTATACTACATAGGGCTCTGGTCAAAAGTAGTGCACTATGTAGGGAACAGAGTGCCATTTTGGATGGATTTTAGCTACCAGTCAGCTCTTTCCAGCTCCCAGTAACGGTTCATTGCCTTTTCCTCCCTGCGCAGCACTAACCTAGTCTGAGCCCTGAAACATATGGGAGCGCTCCAACAGCCGTCAACATGATCGATGTGACATCACATCCGCCAGTCATCATCGCCACACGACGCCCCTAACAACGGGACGGAAGCTCGCCTAACAACGGGGAGACTGGTCATACTGTTCATGCCACATTTGCATTTTAGTATATCAGCAATATTTAATCCATTAGGTATCCTTCCGGGCCTATTGAGGGAAAGTTAATTCGCTAACGAAGGCTGGATTAACGACAGTTGTATTATACCAACGTTATTCACGATGAGACAGGAGATGGTGGGATTGAACACCAGGACTGACACTTGGGGGCTTCATACTGGCAGGACTCATACATCCACAACCATCTCATACAGTATTAGCCTGGTCGCAGATCTGTTAGTGGTGTTTTGGCAACTCCTATGCTTGACTTGGCAAGACAGCACAAACTGATCTTGGACCAGTCTAATCTTGTATGGATTCATACTCACACAAACTAAGCTAGCCATAGCATCGTTAAACTATGTACTAATCCTGTATAATGAAGTTCCAAGATTATAACAGCTAGCTGGAGGAATTTTCAGCCAAATATGATTGATGGCTAAAAACGGAGACTGCTAATTTTCTCAGATTAGCACTAATCTTAGATTGAGAAAAAACAGAGTACCTCGCAGCTAATGCTTCTTAGATTAACCAGGGGAGAGTGATAAATAGCTGACCGCCTGTCAGAGTCTTGACGCCAACGCTTTCAGTTGAGCCATCATCCTCAGATTGTGAATTAGCTGACCTAACCCCTGCAGGCTAACACCCCCAGATTAGCTGGCCGTGACAGAAGCACAGAAACATGGCTGATGCTGCTGAAAATTCAAGGCATCGCCACCAGTCATTCAGGCTTACGTCTGCATCAAGGTATCTGCTAGGAGAATGTACACTGATCATGAGAAGTTAATGAGTTTAGAGGAAGAGAGAACTCTACTTTAATCTTAACAGGAATTGGATTGAGTTAATGGGTTAACAGCAGAGGATGCACACAAGCATGTAGGCACATGCATACACACACACACACACACACACAGACACACACACACACACACACACACACACACACACACACACACACACACACACACACACACACACACACACACACACACACACACACACACACACACACACACACACACACACACACACACTGCCCTTACAAGGAGCAATGAGTAATGATATTGGCTCTATATTTCTCCACACCCTAGTGTGCCCTGTGAGGGGGTGGAGCAGGAGTGATGTAGCGTTGGCAGAAGGAAGACGGTTCCTCCCAGCTTCCCCCCTGGGCCGCTCTGGAGAGAGGAGGATAGAGGGGTGTTCAAGGGTATCTGTCAATATCTTACTCTACTATCTCAGGAAGAAGGAGGGAAAAAAAGAGCAAGAGAACCAAACGCAGAGGCTTCTGAAGTCAAATGAGTGCTAGCGTAGGACATCTTGAAGTGATTTTCAAACGTGTTGCTACAAAACATGAGCTGGGTGGACAGGGAGACAGGCAGGCAGGCCCAGAAGCCTTTTCCCTCACTGCAGAGAGTGAACATAGAAACACACCGCCTGGTGGAACTGCCTGGCTAGCTGTTTCACATGTGGGCTAAAAGCCTCAGAGACAAAAAATACAGCATAAACTACCTACTGTAAATGTCATGCACAGTACACTAAAGATACATATTAAATGGAGTGAGCAGGCTATACTGACAGCAGAGATGTGAGCAATATCTTTTGGTTTGTTCCACAGTCATTGGTTTGATCAAAAACAGACAGAAGTAGGACACTGACGCTTACATTAACCTACATATACCTGATCTGTAGTCCCTTCCAGTCACCTGATAGGAACACGGTGGTGGCAGTCTATTTTCACAGAATCTCAGAAATTCCACATTCATTTCAATGATGGATACATTTTAGAGAAGAATAGGCCTAAAGTAGAACAAGAAAGTGCAATTGTTTACTCAGAGAGACGTAAATGTATTTTTATGTGACAGTATTGTGACCGAAGACGTACAATCGTGGCCAAAAGTTTTGAGAATGACACAAATATGAATTATCTCAAAGTTTGCTGCCTCAGTTTGTATGATGTCAATTTGCATATACTCCAGAATGTTATGAAGAGTGATCAGATTAATTGCAACAAATTGCAGCCCTGCCACAAAAGGACCAGCTGACATCATGTCAGTGACTCCCTTGTTAACACAGGTGTGAGTGTTGACGAGGACAAGGCTGGAGATCACTCTGTCATGCTGATTGAGTTCGAATAACAGACTGGAAGCTTCAAAAGGAGGGTGGTGCTTGGAATCATTGTTCTTCCTCTGTCAACCATGGTTATCTGCAAGTAAACACGTGCCATCATCATTGCTTTGCACAAAAAGGGCTTCACAGGCAAGGATATTGCTGCCATCAAGAACTTAAAGGAGAGCAGTTCAATTGTTGTGAAGAAGGCTTCAGGGCGCCCAAGAAAGGCCAGCAAGTGCCAGGACCGTCTCCTAAAGTTGATTCAGCTGCAAAGATTTTTGGAGGATGGCCTGTTGTCAAGAAGGGCAGCAAAGATGCCACTTCTCTCCAGGAAAAACAGACTGATATTCTGCAAAAGGTACAGGGATTGGACTGCTGAAGACTGGGGTAAAGTCATGCCAACAGTAAAGCATCCTGAGACCATTCATGTGTGGGGTTGCTTGTCAGTCAAGGGAGTGGGCTCACTCACAATTTTGATTAAGAACGCAGCCATGAATAAAGAATGGTACCAACACATCCTCCGATAGAAACTTCTCTCAACCATCCAGGTACAGTTTGGTGACGAACAATGACTTGTTTGGATAAGTTTATTGGTAACGTTTGGGATTCATTTTGTATGCATTTTGAAGGAGGGAAACCGAGTGGATTATTGACTGAAGCGCGCCAGCTAAACTGAGTTTTTATGGATATAAAGAAGGAGTTTATCGAACAACAGGGCCATTTGTAATGTAACTGGGACCTTTTGGAGTGCCAGCAGAAGATCTTCAAAGGTAAGGCATATATTATATCGCTATTTCTGACTTTCGTGTCGCAACTCCCTGGTTGAAAACGATTTGTTATGCATTTGTGTGCTGGGCGCTGTCCTCAGATAATTGCATGGTTTGCTTTCGCCATAAAGCCTTTTTGAAATCTGACACAGCGGCTGGATTAACAACAAGTTAATGTCTTATGGCTGGGGGCAGTATTGAGTAGATTGGATGAATAAGGTGCCCAGAGTAAACTGCCTGCTACTTAGGCCCAGTTGCTAATATACAGTGCCTTGCGAAAGTATTCGGCCCCCTTGAACTTTGCGACCTTTTGCCACATTTCAGGCTTCAAACATAAAGATATAAAACTGTATTTTTTGTGAAGAATCAACTACAAGTGGGACACAATCATGAAGTGGAACGACATTTATTGGATATTTCAAACTTTTTTAACAAATCAAAAACTGAAAAATTGGGCGTGCAAAATTATTCAGCCCCCTTAAGTTAATACTTTGTAGCGCCACCTTTTGCTGCGATTACAGCTGTAAGTCGCTTGGGGTATGTCTCTATCAGTTTTGCACATCGAGAGACTGACATTTTTTCCCATTTCTCCTTGCAAAACAGCTCGAGCTCAGTGAGGTTGGATGGAGAGCATTTGTGAACAGCAGTTTTCAGTTCTTTCCACAGATTCTCGATTGGATTCAGGTCTGGACTTTGACTTGGCCATTCTAACACCTGGATATGTTTATTTTTGAACCATTCCATTGTAGATTTTGCTTTATGTTTTGGATCATTGTCTTGTTGGAAGACAAATCTCCGTCCCAGTCTCAGGTCTTTTGCAGACTCCATCAGGTTTTCTTCCAGAATGGTCCTGTATTTGACTCCATCCATCTTCCCATCAATTTTAACCATCTTCCCTGTCCCTGCTGAAGAAAAGCAGGCCCAAACCATGATGCTGCCACCACCATGTTTGACAGTGGGGATGGTGTGTTCAGCTGTGTTGCTTTTACGCCAAACATAACGTTTTGCATTGTTGCCAAAAAGTTCAATTTTGGTTTCATCTGACCAGAGCACCTTCTTCCACATGTTTGGTGTGTCTCCCAGGTGGCTTGTGGCAAACTTTAAACAACACTTTTTATGGATATCTTTAAGAAATGGCTTTCTTCTTGCCACTCTTCCATAAAGGCCAGATTTGTGCAACATACGACGACTGATTGTTGTCCTATGGACAAAGTCTCCCACCTCAGCTGTAGATCTCTGCAGTTCATCCAGAGTGATCATGGGCCTCTTGGCTGCATCTCTGATCAGTCTTCTCCTTGTATGAGCTGAAAGACGGCCAGGTCTTGGTAGATTTGCAGTGGTCTGATACTCCTTCCATTTCAATATTATCGCTTGCACAGTGCTCCTTGGGATGTTTAAAGCTTGGGAAATCTTTTTCTATCCAAATCTGGCTTTAAACTTCATCACAACAGTATCTCGGACCTGCCTGGTGTGTTCCTTGTTCTTCATGATGCTCTCTGCGCTTTTAACGGACCTCTGAGACTATCACAGTGCAGGTGCGTTTATACGGAGACTTGATTACACACAGGTGGATTGTATTTATCATCATTAGTCATTTAGGTCAACATTGGATCATTCAGAGATCCTCACTGAACTTCTGGAGAGAGTTTGCTGCACTGAAAGTAAAGGGGCTGAATAATTTTGCACGCCCAATTTTTCAGTTTTTGATTTGTTAAAAAAGTTTGAAATATCCAATAAATGTCGTTCCACTTCATGATTGTGTCCCACTTGTTGTTGATTCTTCACAAAAAAATACAGTTTTATATCTTTATGTTTGAAGCCTGAAATGTGGCAAAAGGTCGCAAAGTTCAAGGGGGCCGAATACTTTCGCAAAGCACTGTATATGCATATTAGTAGATTTGGATAGAAAAGTTTCTAAAACTGTTTGAATGATGTATGTGAGTATAACAGAACTCATATGGCAGGCAAAAACCTGAGAAAGAATCCAACCAGGAAGTGGGAAATCTGAGGTTTGTAGTTTTTCAAGTCATTGCCTATCGAATATACAGTGTCTATGGGGTCATATTGCACTTCCTTCGGCTTCCACTAGACTCCACAACATGGCGGATATCTGTATGGCTTGTTTTGGTCTCTGAGCGCTGTACTCAGATTATTGCATGGTGTGCTTTTTCGGTAAAGCTTTTTTGAAATCTGACACAGCAGTTGCATTAAGGAGAAGTTTATCTAAAGTTCCATGCATAACACTTGTATTTCCATCAACATTTATGATGAGGCCTCCCGGGTGGCGCAGTGGTTAAGGGCGCTGTACTGCAGCGCCAGCTGTGCCATCAGAGTCCCTGGGTTCGCGCCCAGGCTCTGTAGTAACCAGCCGCGACCGGGAGGTCCGTGGGGCGACGCACAATTGGCCTAGCGTCGTCCGGGTTAGGAGAGGGCTTGTCTCATCGTGCACCAGCGACTCCTGTGGCGGGCCGGGCGCAGTGCGCGCTAACCAAGGTTGTCGACACATTGGTGCGGCTGGCTTCCGGGTTGGAGCACTGTGTTAAGAAGCAGTGTGGCTGGTTGGGTTGTGTATCGGAGGACGCATGACTTTCAACCTTTCTCTCTCCCGAGCCAGTACGGGAGTTGTAGCGATGAGACAAGATAGTAGCTACTACAACAATTGGATACCACGAATTTGGGGAGAAAAAGGGGTAAGAATTAAAAATAAAAAAAAAACATAAATTGATGTGGCTCTCTGCAAAATCACTGGATGTTTTGGAAGCAAAACGTAACGCGCCAATGTAGATTTTTTGATATAAATATGAACTTTATCGAACAAAACATACAGGCTACTTCCGGCGCCGACAGAGATGGCCGCCTCGCTTCGCGTTCCTAGGAAACTATGCACTTTTTTGTTTTTTTACGCGACCGGGAGGTCCGTGGGGCGACGCACAATTGGCCTAGCGTCGTCCGGGTTAGGAGAGGGCTTGTCTCATCGTGCACCAGCGACTCCTGTGGCGGGCCGGGCGCAGTGCGCGCTAACCAAGGTTGTCGACACATTGGTGCGGCTGGCTTCCGGGTTGGAGCGCTGTGTTAAGAAGCAGTGCGGCTGGTTGGGTTGTGTATCGGAGGACGCATGACTTTCAACCTTTCTCTCTCCCGAGCCAGTACGGGAGTTGTAGCGATGAGACAAGATAGTAGCTACTACAACAATTGGATACCACGAATTTGGGGAGAAAAAGGGGTAAGAATTAAAAATAAAATAAAAACATAAATTGATGTGGCTCTCTGCAAAATCACTGGATGTTTTGGAAGCAAAACGTAACGCGCCAATGTAGATTTTTTGATATAAATATGAACTTTATCGAACAAAACATACAGGCTACTTCCGGCGCCGACAGAGATGGCCGCCTCGCTTCGCGTTCCTAGGAAACTATGCACTTTTTTGTTTTTTTACGTGTTATTTCTTACATTAGTACCCCAGGTCATCTTAGGTTTCATTACATACAGTCGAGAAGAACTACTGAATATAAGATCAGCATCAACTCACCATCAGTACGACCAAGAATATGTTTTTCGCGACGCGGATCCTGTGTTCTGCCTTACAAACAGGACAACGGAGTGGATCCTATGCAGCGACCCAAAAAAACGACTCCGAAAGAGAGGGAAACGAGGCGGTCTTCTGGTCAGACTCCGGAGACGGGCACAGCGCGCACCACTCCCTAGCATTCTTCTTGCCAATGTCCAGTCTCTTGACAACAAGGTTGATGAAATCCGAGCAAGGGTAGCATTCCAGAGGGACATCAGAGACTGTAACGTCCTTTGCTTCACTGAAACATGGCTCACTGGAGAGACGCTATCCGAAGCGGTGCAGCCAACGGGTTTCTCCACACATCGCGCTGACAGAAACAAACATCTTTCTGGTAAGAAGAGGGGCGGGGGCGTATGCCTCATGGCCAACGTGACATGGTGTGATGAAAGAAACATACAGGAACTCAAATCCTTCTGTTCACCTGATTTAGAATTCCTCACAATCAAATGTAGACCGCATTATCTACCAAGAGAATTCTCTTCGATTATAATCACAGCCGTATATACCCCCCCCCAAGCAGACACATCGATGGCTCTGAACGAACTTTATTTAACTCTCTGCAAACTGGAAACAATTTATCCGGAGGCTGCATTCATTGTAGCTGGGGATTTTAACAAGGCTAATCTGAAAACAAGACTCCCCAAATTTTATCAGGATATCGATTGCGCAACCAGGGGAGGAAAGACCTTGGATCATTGTTATTCTAACTTCCGCGACGCATATAAGGCCCTGCCCCGCCCCCCTTTCGGAAAAGCTGACCACGACTCCATTTTGTTGATCCCTGCCTACAGACAGAAACTAAAACAAGAGGCTCCCACGCTGAGGTCTGTCCAACGCTGGTCCGACCAAGCTGACTCCACACTCCAAGACTGCTTCCATCACGTGGACTGGGAGATGTTTCGTATTGCGTCAGATAACAACATTGACGAATACGCTGATTCGGTGTGCGAGTTCATTAGAACGTGCGTTGAAGATGTCGTTCCCATAGCAACGATTAAAACATTCCCTAACCAGAAACCGCGGATTGATGGCAGCATTCGTGTGAAACTGAAAGCGCGAACCACTGCTTTTAATCAGGGCAAGGTGTCTGGTAACATGACCGAATACAAACAGTGCAGCTATTCCCTCCGCAAGGCTATCAAACAAGCTAAGCGCCAGTACAGAGACAAAGTAGAATCTCAATTCAACGGCTCAGACACAAGAGGCATGTGGCAGGGTCTACAGTCAATCACGGACTACAGGAAGAGATCCAGCCCAATCACGGACCAGGATGTCTTGCTCCCAGGCAGACTAAATAACTTTTTTGCCCGCTTTGAGGACAATACAGTGCCACTGACACGGCCTGCAACGAAAACATGCGGTCTCTCCTTCACTGCAGCCGAGGTGAGTAAGACATTTAAACGTGTTAACCCTCGCAAGGCTGCAGGCCCAGACGGCATCCCCAGCCGCGCCCTCAGAGCATGCGCAGACCAGCTGGCCGGTGTGTTTACGGACATATTCAATCAATCCCTATACCAGTCTGCTGTTCCCACATGCTTCAAGAGGGCCACCATTGTTCCTGTTCCCAAGAAAGCTAAGGTAACTGAGCTAAACGACTACCGCCCCGTAGCACTCACATCCGTCATCATGAAGTGCTTTGAGAGACTAGTCAAGGACCATATCACCTCCACCCTACCTGACACCCTAGACCCACTCCAATATGCTTACCGCCCAAATAGGTCCACAGACGATGCAATCTCAACCACACTGCACACTGCCCTAACCCATCTGGACAAGAGGAATACCTATGTGAGAATGCTGTTCATCGACTACAGCTCGGCATTCAACACCATAGTACCCTCCAAGCTCGTCATCAAGCTCGAGACCCTGGGTCTCGACCCCGCCCTGTGCAACTGGGTACTGGACTTCCTGACGGGCCGCCCCCAGGTGGTGAGGGTAGGCAACAACATCTCCTCCCCGCTGATCCTCAACACTGGGGCCCCACAAGGGTGCGTTCTGAGCCCTCTCCTGTACACCCTGTTCACCCACGACTGCGTGGCCACGCACGCCTCCAACTCAATCATCAAGTTTGCGGACGACACAACAGTGGTAGGCTTGATTACCAACAACGATGAGACGGCCTACAGGGAGGAGGTGAGGGCCCTCGGAGTGTGGTGTCAGGAAAATAACCTCACACTCAACGTCAACAAAACTAAGGAGATGATTGTGGACTTCAGGAAACAGCAGAGGGAACACCCCCCTATCCACATCGATGGAACAGTAGTGGAGAGGGTAGCAAGTTTTAAGTTCCTCGGCATACACATCACAGACAAACTGAATTGGTCCACTCACACAGACAGCATCGTGAAGAAGGCGCAGCAGCGCCTCTTCAACCTCAGGAGGCTGAAGAAATTCGGCTTGTCACCAAAAGCACTCACAAACTTCTACAGATGCACAATCGAGAGCATCCTGGCGGGCTGTATCACCGCCTGGTATGGCAACTGCACCGCCCTCAACCGTAAGGCTCTTCAGAGGGTAGTGAGGTCTGCACAACGCATCACCGGGGGCAAACTACCTGCCCTCCAGGACACCTACACCACCCGATGTCACAGGAAGGCCATAAAGATCATCAAGGACATCAACCACCCGAGCCACTGCCTGTTCACCCCGCTATCATCCAGAAGGCGAGGTCAGTACAGGTGCATCAAAGCTGGGACCGAGAGACTGAAAAACAGCTTCTATCTCAAGGCCATCAGACTGTTAAACAGCCACCACTAACACTGAGTGGCTGCTGCCAACACACTGACACTGACTCAACTCCAGCCACTTTAATAATGGGAATTGATGGGAAATGATGTAAATATATCACTAGCCACTTTAAACAATGCTACCTTATATAAATGTTACTTACCCTACATTATTCATCTCATATGCATACGTATATACTGTACTCTATATCATCGACGGTATCCTTATGTATTACATGTATCACTAGCCACTTTATACTATACTATGCCACTTTGTTTACATACTCATCTCATTTGTACATACTGTACTCGATACCATCTACTGTATCTTGCCTATGCTGCTCTGTACCATCACTCATTCATATATCCTTATGTACATATTCTTTATCCCCTTACACTGTGTACAAGACAGTAGTTTTGGAATTGTTAGTTAGATTACTTGTTATTACTGCATTGTCGGAACTAGAAGCACAAGCATTTCGCTACACTCGCATTAACATCTGCTAACCATGTGTATGTGACAAACAAAATTTGATTTGATTTGATTTGTATTGTGCAACATGAAGTCATATGAGTGTCATCTGATGAAGATCATCAAAGGTTAGTGATTCATTTTAACTCTATTTCTGCTTTTTTGTGACTCCTCTCTTTGGCTGGAAAAATGGCTGTCTTTTTCTGTGACTAGGTGCAGACCTAACATAATCGTTTGGTGTGCTTTCGTTGTTGAGCCTTTTTGAAATCGGACACTGTGGTGGGATTAACAACAAGTTTATCTTTAAAACAGTATAAAATATTTTAATTATGAGATTTCTGTTGTTTTGAATTTGGCGCCCTGCACTTTCACTGGCTGTTGTCATATCGATCATATCGACTCCAAGCATTGATTATGCAAGAATGGGCTGCCATCTTTCAGCATGTGTCCCAGAAGTTAATTGACAGCATGCCAGCCAGGGCGGATTGCAGAGGTCTTGAAAAAGAAGGGTCAACACTGCAAATATTGACTCTGCATCAACTTCATGTAATTGTCAATGAAAGCCTTTGACACTTATGAAATGCTTGTAATTACACTTCAGTATTCCATAGTAACATCTGACAAAAATATCTAGACTCTGAAGCAGCAAACTATGTGAAAATTGATATTTGTGTCATTCTCAAAACTTTTGGCCACGACTGTACATATGGAACTTGTTGTGTACAGTAGTCATGGTGATGTAGCCAATAGAAACATTTGGGGAGCTGACACCACAACTGTTTGTGGCATAATCTAGCCATCCTAATCAGACCAGAGGAGAACCACAAACCAGCCAGGAGACCACCCACAGAGGCAGAAAGAAAGAGAGAGAGAGATAATGTAGAAAGAGGGGAAAGGAGAGAGAGAGAGAGAAAGTGTGAGAGAGAGAGAGAGAAATAGAGAGAGAGAGAGAGAGAGAGAGAGAGAGAGAGAGAGAATGTAGAAAGAGGAGAAAGGAGAGAGAGAGAGAGAGAGAGAGAGAGAGAGAGAGAGAGAGAGAGAGAGAGAGAGAGAGAGAGAAATGGAGTGGAAGAGAAAGAGAGCAATTAGGGGCAACATTCCCAGTGTGTGTGTGTGTGTATGTGTGTATATGAGTAAGACCTGCTTAATGTCTGAGTGAAGTCAACTCTACATCTGCTGCATTTCTGGAGGACCAGACTCAAAGTGTAAAGCTCTACCTGCTCAACAAACAGACAACCTAAAGTAACCTAGGATCGAATGCTTGCCTGTCTAGGAAAACACACAGTGTCTGTGTGTTTTCCTAGACAGGCAAGCTTTCGATCCTAGGTTACTTTAGGTTGTCTGTTTGTTGAGCAGGTAGAGCACACACACAAACACAATCACACACTTGAATATCTGTATACAATGAAGAGACCCTCGAGCTCCTCTGCAGTGCAACAGGACAGTTGGTGAACTATACCCTCCAGAAAACATCTACCCTGGCTCACAGAGAGGGATACTCCAACCCTACAGAATGCCCCCTAAAATGTCTCAGCGCTGAAAGAAATTGAGAAGAGGATTCTCTAGCTAGTGTCTCAGAGAGAGTAGGTTCTGGTTTCAGAAACTATTCCTCTGACCTACTCTAACGTAATCTCATTCAGATTCCTTCCTTATCGTTCCCTTCCTACCACAGCTTAAAACTTTATTTAATAATATTCGCTGTCTGATAGTATGGCTAAGCAGCTTACAGAGAGGAAGGTTAGCAGCACAGTGAGCGAAAAGTGTGAAATGAAATCCTGCCGTGATTAAAGCCGGATGATTCCGGTCGGAATATTCAACATGCGGTACAGAACGGGAAGAAACCTCTGGGAATCATCTCTCTCTCTCCCGGGAACTACAGAGACCATAGAAATGAGTGAGACGTCAGTCATCCTCTGATCACATTGTAAGAACTCACAGGTTTGGTTTCACTCTATTTAAAAGCATATGGATCCTACCTGTTCTAATCTGCAGCTTAAGTTATAGCGGTTCCAGTCCTACTTATAGATGAATGGTGGATATGAAGTATATGCATCTGTCAGAGTGACAGGATCCACAATCTCCCAGTAGAGCTATAGTATATGATATCAACTACTGCACTGACTGCAGTGAAACATTACCTCTGCAAGGCCTCTCAGAACAACAAAAGGTGTGATATTTCTGAACCTGACTATGATCCTGAAAGACAATATATGTCATCTTTGATTATTTTATTTGAGTTCTTGACGATAACATTAAAGAGTGTTCGCCATACATTGTTGCCCACGGTAATGCAAACCGGTAGAGGGACGTTATCTAGATTCCCGATGACCTTTGACCCTGTCCCTTATCTAGGAGATGCAGGGGATGGGAACCCTGGGGCTTGGGGATGGGGAGGACGGTAATCTCGAGACACATCCAGGGGCAGGAAGGGTGACATTGGCGAGCGCACCGCTAGGTGAATCGATAAGCCATGGGCGGCACCTGTGTGTGTTATCAGTGTGCGTGTGCGCGTGTGTTATCAATGTTAGGGTGAAGGAAGGTTGTAATCAACACCATGGTGTTTCACACCACAGGCCACTACTGGTCTCCTGGTACTCTCCTCTTCTCCTCTCTTCCTTAGCCTCCACGGACCTTACTCGTTCTTTTTTATCTTTAAAAAAAAAAACTATTTTTATCTTTCCTCCTGACTTATTCACAGAGATATGGCCTTTACTTTTCCTTTCCACACCTTTTTAGCTCAACAGTTATTGAATTAATGTGTAGATTTACTTGAACAACATTATAGGACATGAAAGTCAATGGGAGCTCAAAGCAGGAACCAGTGAGTCAATCCCTCTAATCAACGCTACCGCGCCTGCATGTTATCAATGTAGAACATTGATTGGATTTTTCAAAGTCATCAAAATACACTGTTTTAATTTAACTTTGAACAACGAAGAGTTTAACCAAAAATCTACGGGGGTGTTTGTAGCTTGCGTTTTCTAAGCATTTTGAATCATGAATGGGAAGTGTTTTAAGCGAATAACAATTACCACTGACCTTGGCTTAGAGACAGATGTGCGCGCTCGTGGGAAAACAGCTGGATGTATGTCGAGACAATATGACAATGTCATCAGGTTCTGACAGCATTTCAAACTTAATTAATGGTGTTAGACTGACATCCAATACAAGCTATTCAAACTGTCACACCTCTGTGGCTATGTCACTCAGGAAAAATATGATATACATCCACAATGTTCCAGCTGCCCCTCCTTCTCTCCTCTCTTAACCACCAGCGTAATTCCAACCAGTTTCTAAAAACAAACATTTGTGCTCTGAGACAGAAAGCAAGGCTAAAGTCTTGGGAAAGAACTGGAGTTCTGAGGAGTCAGCAAGTGAGAGAGGGAGAGAGCAAGCATCACCAATATGTGACAGCATCTCTCTCTCGCCCCTCCTCCTCTCTCCCCCATCTACCCCACCTAGCAGTCCCTCACTGGGGCTTAACTATGACCCAACCATCCCTACATCCCCTGACGGAGGAAAAACTCACTCTTCCAGGCATCTCTCTTCTCTACATTTCTCTCCCTCCGCCCTTGACACGCTAACATTCTAAGGCCTGGTGAATGGCTCCAGCCTGTACCATACTGCTATTCAAGAAGTGACTGACTGCTAGTGATGACATAAAATATGATGACACAGATGACAATGATGACAGGAGAGCACTGTTCCTCCCTTTATAAAACCTTCAGATAACTCCCAAGGACCAAAAGGTGATTTGTTTCCTGTGAAATAAATGACATATTTTCCATCGGGTTCAGTCTTAATGGCTCCTCCACTAATATCGCTGGAGTCTTTAATGTGATAGATGAAGACGTTTATTACATTCATTTCTGATCCTGACACCAAACACATTCAATTATTCAATGTGCCAGACTCCAATTCTGCTGAGAATAGATAATGAAGTTCTCGTGCTACAGAGAGAGAGAGAGAGAGAGAGAGAGAGAGAGAGAAAGAGAAAGAGAGAGAGCGAGAGAGAGAAAGAGAGAGAGAGAGAGAGAGAGAGAGAGAGAGAGAGAGAAAAAAAGAGAAAACAAGGAAGGAGAAAATAATTATTAATAGACAGAAATAATTGAAGACCTTGGCCTTAATCTAACAATATTTTGCAATTGTCATTATACAGAAGTTATTGTTTGCATTGCTACACATTTAAATCTCTCTGTGTGCATACAATGTGTGAAGTGAAGACAAAGCGACACTCATGGAACTCGGCTTACATGTTAACTAAAATTGGATTGAGTCCATGGGTCAGCAGCTGAGGATGTGTGCATGCTAGCACACACGCACGAGCACACGCACACACACACAATCCTTTACAATCTGCACATTCTAATGGCTCAACATGATGCCTCCTGAGACTTCCTCTTAAGTAGAGGCCATTTCAGCATTCCAGTGTGTGTGTGTGTGTGTGTGTGTGTGTGTGTGTGTGTGTGTATTTCAGCGTCCCAGAGTTCTCTAACAGCCTTCTGTAATAGAACAGTCAAACCCACAGCAGTGTTATTTAACATTCAGCCAGGCCACACAGCACAGCGTCTGTGTTTCCACTAGGAGAGGGGAGCAAGGGGGGCAAGGAGAAAGAGAGAGGTAGGGAGATGAAAAGAGAGATTGAGTGGCAGAGAGAGAGTGAAAGAGAGAGAAAGACAGAGACAGAGAGAGATATAAGAGAGATATAAGAGAGAAGGAATCAGAGAGATAGGAGCAGGATGGAGAGAAAGAGTGACAAAGACACAGAGAAAGAGTGAGAGAGAAGAGGAGAGAGGGACAGAGAGAAGAGGAGAGAGGGGGATAAAGACTGCTGTGGATGACTGGTCTCTTTCTCTGGGAGTTATGACCAGATGATATCTCTTTCTGTGCCAGATACAGTCACATTTCCTTGGAGCAACAATTTAATATCAAGACAAACTAACAGGGTACTGTTGATAATTCTTCAGGCAGTGTAGTAGGCTAGCTACTCTGGGTACATTTTAATCAGACTCGTGGTGTTCAACCCATGATGAATATGCATCAGCTGAACAATGTAGCAAACAATGGACCCTTCTTTAAGACACAAACACAAGCCGGCTAATTCCTCTCCTTACTGGTCCCTCAGAGACACCCTGGTGCTGCACAGGAAATAGTTATTTTTCTTTCCTAAATTCTTTAAATTGTTTCCCTGGCGGCAGAGACCATTTATAGCCAATGGTCCGGGTTATTTCCCAGGGCACCGGCTTCTTGGAGCGGTCCGGTTCACATTATTTCACCACAAAAGTCCCAGTAGCATAAAAGGGACTGGTGGTGGCGATATATCTAATCTATGTTCATCAGCATAATCACAGGAAACATAACTAATGCCAATGTTAAATAACTTAGATTTTATATACAGACATTTTATATACAGCTAGACTCCAGTGCCAACACAAATAATGACTTGTGCAAAGCCCCTGTGATGACAAAGTCTTAAAAAGAGCATAATCACTTCCTCAGTGCAACCACAGAGCTGAGACTGCAGATTACAAGAGAGTGAGAGAGGGAGGGAGAGAGAAAGAGTAAAAAAGAGGGGAATTGGGAAAGAGAAAGAGGGAGAGAGTGAGAAAGAGAGAGAGAGAGAGAGAGAGAGAGAGACACCAAATAATGCATGCAGAGCAAAATTTAGGTCGATACCGCTAATGATCAAAATCCAGAAAAGAGCCGTTAAATTCTACAACCACCGAAAAGGAAGTGATTTCCAAACCTTCCATAACAAAGCCATCACCTACAGAGAGATGAACCTGGAGAAGATTCCTCTAAGCAAGCTGGTCCTGGGGCTCTGTTCACAAACACAAACAGACCCCACAGAGCCCCAGAACAGCAACACAATTAGACCTAATCAAATCATGAGAAAACAAAAATATAATTACTTGACACATTGGAAAGAATGAACAAAAAGCAGAGCAAACTAGAATGCTATTTGGCCCTAAACAGAGAGTACAGAGTAGCAAAATACCTAACCATTGTGACTGACCTAAACCTAAGGAAAGCTTTAACTATGTACAGACTCAGTGAGCATTGCTATTATTGAGAAAGGCTGCCGTAGGCAGACCTGGCTCTCAAGAGAAGACAGGCTATGTGCACACTGCCCACAAAATGAGGTGGAAACTGAGCTGCACTTCCTAACCTACTGCCAAATGTATGACCATATTAGAGACACATATTTCCCTCAGATTACACAGATCCACAAAGAATTAGAAAACAAACCCATTTTTGATAAACTCCCATATCCTTTGGGTGAAATACCACAGTGTGCCATCACAGCAGCAAGATTTGCAACCTGTTGCAACAAGGGCAACCAGTGAAGAACAAACACCATTGTAAATACAACCCATATTTATGTGTATTTATTTTCCCTTTTGTACTTTAACTATTTGCACATAATATGACATTTGTAATGCCTTTATTATTTTGGAACTTTTGTGAGTGTAATGTTTACTGTAAATATTTATTATTCTAACTTTTTTTTTTAACTTTTGATGATTATTTAGCTCACTTGCTTTGGCAATGTAAACATGTGTTTTCCTTGCCAATAAAGTCCTTAAATAGAATTGAATTGAGAGAGAGAGAGAGAAAGAGCTTAGTCAGAGCCAGGGGCGGGCTTCGTGATTTGGAGGCCCCCGTCAGAGGCCAGTCTGTATTACCTTTTAATGTGCCATGAACACAACCAGTCATGTTTTTATCTGATTGTCAAATAATCACTTCAAAAGTAGGTTACCTTCACACGTTCATCCAAAATAATTCCAGCATCCGAACAGTGCACTGTGCACCCACCAACTTTCCTTCAATTCGCAAGAGGCTGAAACTATCTCACCGGGGAAAGCATCCGAGCGAGCGAAACAGCGCCCCTCTGTGTTACTATATGTAGCCCATGTATCTGATGCTGTCTGGCCAAAACAAAGTATGACATGCCAGACAGCATCAGATAAATGGGCTACACATACTGTACATGTCCTCTGCTTAGATGACGATGGCAGTTTTATCAGCAGCACCTGCCTTTTTACTGAAGAAATGTGTATTGTATCCTCTTAGAGTCCAAGTACCCAGGGCTGGGTCGAGAACCAGTCTTCCCTAAATAGCAAAATGGGGTGGAGACCAGACGTAAATCAGTGACGCCTCGCTACACGTCAAATCAATCAAATGCCTTGCTTGGGGGGAGCTCCAATAGTGCTCACTAAATTAGTGTTGTAGGTGCAACCATGCATGGTGAAGATGGCCAGGAAATCGCTGATTGAAATCTCCATCAATATGTCGATGTATTTGGATTGTGTATTGAGCACACTTCTGACAAAACGGTTTCCCCCCAGGTTTTCTTCCATTTTCTGCAATGTTGCAAACGAGCATACGGACCAACTCTCTGCAAAATGTGTCCTATCCAGTCAGAAAAGTGTGCCGAACATAACACCTGGCACCAACGGGCCTGTGGGCAAGGGTAACAAAAAGTAACATCCAATCAAAATATTGCCGCTGGGAGCCAACATTCAAACTGTTTTTGCAATACAAAATTCTCCACACAGCGATGCGATTTTGGAGGTATGGCAACGTGAGACTACTACTAAGCTAACATATGGAATAGTTTTAAGATGCTCATACCAAGGATGATTTAGATATTTGATTTAGAATTTTAGGTTACAAAAATATTAATTGATGATGTGGAAATGCCCTATTCACTTCCATTCATATTTCGCCCGGTAACAAGTTACCTAATTTGACAAACACTGCTATAGCTCTGCCACCTTCAGCCGACATCGGTGGATATCTCTACCTTATACACAGATTATGATGGGGATTTATTTATTGCTTTGAGCGGAGCATGGGGGGGTAGAAATGATTAGAATATTATTTTAAAAATGTATGGCCAGCTCATGAGGTCCATTGATGATGTGAGGCCTGAGGCAATTGCCTCTTCTGCCTGATGGTAAGTCCACCAGTGGTCAGAGGAAGGTTAGAGTTCTGCTTCTCTATACAAAAGC
Organism: Oncorhynchus mykiss; assembly: GCF_057628025.1. Classification (NCBI taxonomy): domain Eukaryota; kingdom Metazoa; phylum Chordata; class Actinopteri; order Salmoniformes; family Salmonidae; genus Oncorhynchus; species Oncorhynchus mykiss. Next base: position 25,280,902 of record NC_143023.1, on the reverse strand, counting down.
ATGGAAAGGAGATGCTCATTATGAACTGAGAGGTGGCCACAGCAGTGATAGGGAGAGAGGGACAAGGAGAGAGAGAGAGAGAGAGAGAGAGAGAGAGAGAGAGAGCGCAGCAGGGAGTAATTGCCCATCACTCTTATAATCTGTGTAGGGATAGGCAAGAATACAGGGACATGGGAGGAGGGGACATCCCCAGAGATTTAACAGAGGTAGAAAAACAGCTAATCGTGGCTCTTCCCTTGTGTGCATCAGTTGTGCTGGGCATACACTACACAGCTTCTAAAATCTTTACAACTTGGACGTGGTCACATTTCATGATATCCTTGTCCCAAATCTTTCCTTTTTTCCATCCTCAACCCCAGGACGTGGCTGCTCACATTAAATAATGATTCCCTAGTTGATCCTGCCCTGCGTTTCTCGGTTGTCGTGGGGAAAAAATGCTGACGCAAACAGTGAGCTGCTTTGTAAGTGTGCACATTATTATGGGCAGAATTTTTTTTTTTAATCCAGAGGCGCAGAATATGGACTTATTATAAAATAGTAACGATAATATGAAATTATATTTTTGGTTTCTGTCATGGTAGGACGCAGATGTAATATTGGTGGAGTTTGTTTTGCATGGCCCGGTGCCCCGGGTGGGTGGAGATTTCACTTAAAGACCAATGGAATGAGCAAACTGCGCTCATCTGGGGCACGTAAAAGGAACTTGCACATTGGTTCTCTCCACATCTCCACCAATCTGTGCTCCATCACCTCGGTCCACACGGTGTGTGTAGTTGTTACTTTCCTCTTTGCTATCATTGTTTTGGTCTCACATGTTGAGTGCTCATTGGCTATTGGCAGCATTCCCTTGCCCAATCGCGTTGTAGCACTGCTCATACTACAAGATGCACAACCAAAATGTGTCCCAAAAACTTTCAGGACATCCGACAGGGATCTGGAGAACGTCAGTGCGTCCTTGACCCACTCAAACTATGCAAGTCCTGACGTATTGATCCTAGCCCAAGTTCATAGGGTTTCACCCCGATCATGAAAATGTGTCTAGGATGGCAAAAAACGTGGGGAATTCATGGCATAATTGTGTAGTGTATGCCCGGCATTAGTTTCAGCCTCCATTTGCAGAGCTGTTCAGTTAGTTAATGCAATCCCTGGTTTGTCTGTACCATCACCGCCTTCATAAGCTGAACAGATAAGGTTATCATTAACCAAAGCAAGATCAGCAAACATTCACGCTGGCTGCTGTCTCCTCAGTCTCTCTACACCTTGTGTACTTGAATTTCCAACTGGAAAAGGGAAAGGCTTAGAGACCACAGGAGTTAAGCCTTATCTTTCACCAAGAACATCTCTTTAGATACCAATCTAAAGCACCGCATTGAGGGCTTGGGGGAAGAAAAAAAAATCAATGTTACTTCAACTCAAAAGAGCAAGCAAGCAGAATTTCCCTGCCAACGCATTTAACATTTACATCCTAGTGTCTACGGCCTTATCGGCTTCCTCATCAACACACGCTCGCATGCAAACACACTCACGCACACGCACACACACACACACACACACACACACGCATTGTTATACTTGGGAAAACATTCGCTAAAACTTTCATCATTCTGATGTTAGTTTCTCTGTCCACAGAATGTGTCTGGTTGGCTTCCTAGTGACAAACGCTGGCCCAGAGGACTGGAACTACTGAGATGATAGGACAGCCCTGATGCAGCACACATGAGCACATTACAAACCCTATCTAATGTCCGTTCATAGAAATAAACTACTGAACTGCATACAGTATCACCACAGCATTGTCTGTCTATGAATTCAATCCATGATACCACACAATAAACACAATAAGCATTACCATCAAATATTGTTGTATTGCACTGGAAAAATGGGCCAATCATTTCACCAGCTGTTTCACTGGTTTTGAACTCACCTCATCAAAGCCACTGTCCTCTTTCTTGAAAGCTGAAAATAGAGAAAAGAAGAAAATCAGGCTCACATTGACGTCTTCTGAACAGGGAACAAACACAGTGCCTACAACCAGTGTGCACTCACTTATAACCCACACACACACGCACACACGTACAGTACGCACACACACAGTCCTGTAATTGTGTCCTGATTTCCTATTTGTGTGATAAAGATTAATTATGCTTCCTTCATTAAGGTAGACACTCAAGCAGACAGTCCGAGGTCAATCAACATGATCTGACACTGGCAGCGTTCAGAAGAAGAGTTTGTTTGTGCTTTATCAGACAGACCTTTCAGACACTGCATCATCTTTAGTAAACTAGTGAATGGCTGGGAACACACCTGGGTTCACTTCAAATAGTATTTGAAATCTTTAAATATACTTTAGCTGTGCTTGATTGATCTTGCCTGGCGCAACGGAACTAATAGAATAGTCCATCATCGCAGTGCTAGCTGTGCCACCAGAGACTCTGGGTTCGCGCCCAGGCTCTGTCGCAGCCGGCCGCGACCGGGAGGTCCGTGGGGCGACGCACAATTGGCCTAGCGTCGTCCGGGTTAGGGAGCGTTTGGCCGGTAGGGATATCCTTGTCTCATCGTGTACCAGCGACTCCTGTGGCGGGCTGGGTGCAGTTTACGCGCTAACCAGGTTGCCAGGTGCACGGTGTTTCCTCCGAAACATTGGTGCGGCTGGCTTCCGGGTTGGATGCGCTCTGTGTTAAGAAGCAGTGCGGCTTGGGTTGGGTTGTGTTTCGGAGGACGCATGGCTTTCGACCTTCGTCTCTCCTGAGCCCTTACGGGAGTTGTAGCGATGAGACAAGATTGTAACTACTAACAATTGGATACCACGAAATTGGGGAGAAAGGGGGGTAAAATAAATAAAATTTTTAATTAAAAAGAATAGTCCCAAAAGTGCACACCCCACCCAAATGGCAGGCAAACGCTGTAAGTAATTTTGAAAGATTTCAAATAATATTTGAACCCAGGTGTGGCAGGGAGAGAGCAACACAACACTAGAAGCCCATTGGTGTGACTGAGGAGCTCTCGTCTTCTCTCGCCACTATAACTATAATCACAGGAAGTCATAGTGATTGCATTGGACAGCAATATCCTTCGTATTTATGAAAAGGAAGGTAAACAATGCTGTGTTGCCAGTGTGATTGTTTCCTCCTTGACAGCTAGATGTACTGTATGGTACATTCAGTGCCAACCAGATCTTATCTTCAGCATTGTTTTTAACTGTGAAAGACAAACCAATCCACATTGCCTGGGAGGAGTGCTGAAAAATGCTTTTTGGAAACATAGCCTAATAAATATCTCTTTAATTACACATTTCTCATAATGAACTCAATAATTATCTGATTGGAGGGTATCACAACTAATCTGACACAATGAGACAGGGGAAGTTACAGATGGGAGTAACAGTATTTTGTTTGGCCCTGATGTGAAATGACTTATTCATGTCAATGGCATTGTTTTGAGGAAGAGTCATCTAGACGCGGAGCCATAGAATTGCGTCTTTCTCATCAGAGAACAGTGACACAGTAGGATCATTACAACTGCAGTAAATGGGAGTCAATACACAAGACATTGTTATTTAGTTCGAACACTCATTCACATACAAGTCTAACATATTGAACATTTCCAACACAGAACTAAACATGGACTCGTATTCAAGAACATAAATATAAAATACTATACAGTTGAAGTCGGAGGTTTACATACATCTAAGCCAAATACAGTACATTTAAACTCAGTTTCACAATTCCTGACATTTAATCCTAGTAAAAATTCCCTGTCTTAGGTCAGTTTGGAACACCACTTTATTTTATCAATGTGAAATGTCAGAATAATAGTAGAGAGAATGATTTATTTCAGCTTTTATTTCTTTCATCACATCCTCAGTGGGTCTCTAGGAGACAGAACGTGTCTCCTTCCTGAGTGGTATGACGGCTACGTGGTCCCATGGTGTTTATACAGTACTTGCGTGCTATTGTTTGTACAGATGAACGTGGTACCTTCAGGTGTTTGGCAATTGCTCCCATGGATGAACCAGACTTGTGGAGGTCTTGGCTGATTTCTTTTGATTTTCCCATGATGTCAAGCAAAGAGGCACAGAGTTTGAAGGTAGGCCTTGAAATACATCCACAGGTACACCTCCAATTGACTTAAATGATGACAATTAGCCTATCAGACGCTTCTAAAGCCATGACATCATTTTCTGGAATTTTCCAAGTTGTTTAAAGGCATTCCCCAACTGGAGGCCCAAGGGGGATTTTATTTTTTCATAATAAAATAATATGTTTATTATTATAATTATTGGACATAAAAGACAGCTCCAATTGATTATAATTTGAGAAAAAGTTTCCAAAGTATTCCCACGCATAATACAGAGATTTACAGTGTATGCGATCGTGAGCAAATGTAAGCAAGGTTAGAAATTATTATGTTATAGTAAATTTTGTCACGTGTGCTCCCTCTCTGGCCTCCAGGTCACCATGCTGCACACCTGTCACCATTGTTACACGCATCAGTGCATAATGAAATTGCCTCACCAAAGGGAAGCATCAGGGAGTGTTTAATTTAAAAAATAATTGTGCTGGAGGTGATGTCAGGTCCGGGTGTCAGAACCAGAGCTACCTGGGAGGCCTCAGCTGGTTTGTCGGATTCCCATGCCTCAGCGGGTTTGACGGGTTCCCCTGCCTCAGCTGGCTCGACGGGTTTCCATACCTCAGCTGGCTCGACAGGCTACCATGCCTCAGCTGGCTCGACAGGCTACCATGCCTCAGCTGGCTCGACAGGCTACCATGCCTCAGCTGGCTCAGCTGGCTTGACAGGATCCCATGCCTCAACTGGCTCAACAGGCTCCCATGCCTCAGCTGGCTCAGCGTGCTCAACAGGCTCCCATGCCTCAGCTGGCTCGACAGGCTCCCATGCCTCAGCTGGCTCGACAGGCTCCCATGCCTCAGCTGGCTTGACAGGCTCCCATGCCTCAGCTGGCTCAACAGGCTCCCATGCCTCAGCTGGCTCAGCGTGCTCAACAGGCTCCCATGCCTCAGCTGGCTCGACAGGCTCCCATGCCTCAGCTGGCTCGGCAGGCTCCCATGCCTCAGCTGGCTCGACAGGCTCCCATGCCTCAGCTGGCTCGACAGGCTCTCATGCCTCAGCTGGCTCGACAGGCTACCATGCCTCAGCTGACTCAGCTGGCTCGACAGGCTACCATGCCTCAGCTGGCTCGACAGGATCCCATGCCTCAGCTGGCTCAACAGGCTCCCATGCCTCAGCTGGCTCAACAGGCTACCATGCCTCAGCTGGCTCGACAGGCTTCCATGCCTCAGCGGGTTCGACAGGCTCCCATGCCTCAGCTGGGTGAACAGGTTCCCGTGCCTCGACCGAGGCACCTGGGGAGGTCTCAGCCGGCTCATCAGGCTCTCATGCGCCCGGTCCGCTCCTGATCCCTGGGATCGTTCCTGTGGTTGGTGTCCTGTTGCTGGAGCCGAACGCGCAGGGGAGGGGGTACTGTCACGTGTGCTCCCTCTCCGGCCTCTAGGTCACCAGGCTGCTCATTATGGCACACACCTGTCACCATCGTTATGCGCATCGGCGCATAATGACACTCACCTGGACTCCATCACCTCCTTGATTACCTGCCCTATATATGTCACTCCCTTTGGTTCCTTCCCTATATCTGTCTCTCCCATTGGTTCCTTCCCCAGGTGTCATTGTTTCTGTTTCAGTTTCATGTCTGTGCGTTGTTTGTGTTTCTTGTTTTGTATTATGTTTTCATTTATTTATTAAACGATTCACTCCCTGAAATTGTTCCCGACTCTCAGTGCACACGTTACAAATTTGCAGTCTACAAATTATTTGTAATTATGAATCTAGTTGAATCTAGCTGAATCTAGTTGATGATCCCTGAAGTAGGCCAACAGTCTCATCCCAGCTAACCTCAGCTAAGGTCAGAAGGCTGCATTGTCATAGCGATGTACTTGAAATACACAGTAACAGTTAAAAGACAAGGATAGAGTTGTGAGTTTGTAGATCCTACAGTAAATGACCTTAGCACAGTTAGCAATTGACATGCAAGGTGGTAGCATAGCCTGGAATAGCAAGGTAGCATAAATAGCCTACAATCTGGGTCCCACATCAAATTCCCAACTCCATTTAGCATGATATGTTCCATTTCGTATGATATGTATTAACTTGAGGATGTCCATCACCCATGCCTTATGATATGTTATGAATTACAATTTATATTATATATTACGAATTTGGAAAACATACAATGTTACAAATTAGCAAAACATATGATATGTTATGAATTCTGGCTAGGTAGCTAACGTTAGCTAGCTGGAAAAAAATAGCTGGGTTAGGGATTAAGGTTAGGGTTAAGTTTAAGAGTTAGGTTACAGGATTAAGGTTAGGGTTAACTAAAAGGGTTAAGGTTAGTTTTAGAGTTAGGGGAAGGGTTAGCTAACATGTTAAGAAGCTGCAAAGTAGCTAAAAAGTTGTAAGTAGCTGCAAAGTTGCTAATTAGCTCAAATTCTAAAGTTGTCCGTGATGAGATTCGAACTCGCAACCTTTCCACCCGACCAACCAGCCTACCTTCGTTTTTTTTGCCTTAAGTAACAATATGTCTTGTGTAACCATACCAAAGGTAACATAATGGTCTAACTGGGGGTCCCGGATTTACGTTTACTATGTTAAGTCTAGTCTATGAGACCAGGCTGAACTATGATGTGACATTCAGTGTGAGCGTATTACAGTTTTTCTCAATTGCTAAAACACAATTTCTGAAACCTTGCTCCATTTCCTGAAAACATTAAACACAAAACCTCATCTTCAAGCACTATTTACATAACCTCTGACTCCTCTTGCAAAATGAAACATTCGCCTCAAAACAGTTTGACCTGTGTTCAAAATCAAACACTGCTCTCAAATCATAAACAAAGTGATCAAAATTATATTCACTCTCAAGCAGTCAGTAAACAATACACCAAAAAATAGAAAACACATGGTTCAAAACATACAATTCTCTGGGAGAAGTACATTTTTTATCATAAAAAATATTCATATTTTTCAGTCATTGTCTTTTGATGAATGAAAACATGTTCTATCATAGTAGCTCAAAATTTATCAGAAATTACTACTCTGCTTTGCTCTTCGCAATTTAGTTTTTTGTTCTTTTTTGTTCTGTTTGCTCTCTGAACTGGCTTTTATTGGTTCTGTCGCATCATTTGAAACAGGTTAAATACATTTTGAGTGGTTGTGTTCAATCAATGACATATGTTCTCTATTTGTATTTGATTGTTGCCACTTATGTTTACCAGTATGGATGACATGTGCATTAGAGTGCAGAATGTGTTTTGAGAATGAGAATGTGTTTAGAATTTTGCTGAAAAGTCTAAGTGAGATCTACAAATTGTGTTTTACCATGTGAAATGGTTTAAGGTATTGACAACAGACTGCATAATTAGCTAAATGAGTCCAGGCAACTGAGAACTTCGTTCAGCCAATGGGTTTTAGTGTTTTAGCAATTGAGAAAAACTGTATTAGGACATGTATGGAAATAATAATATCTACTGGTATATAGTATAGTAAGCATTATGATTTGGTTACAAGAAGCCCAACTTCTCTAACTAAGATGTAATGCTCTTTGTTAAACCATCCGTGAAACACAGACAGCGAGTGAGTGATCAATCAATGCCTATATAGTGCGGTGCACCACGTTGAGGGCTGATGCAGATATCAGCAGCAACAGTGACCAATATGGACAAGGACAATCCATGCAGCAGAAAAGTCAATGCCGACCTTTTTTCATGCAGCCTCATATTCGACCCATATTGGAAAATGTTCCCTCTTCTTGTTGTATCTGATCAGTTCATTTGTGGGGAGAGAATATTTAACAGTCGTCTACATAGGGAGTGATATTTGGTGAGCCTTTAATGCACCAAACCGTATAGACCAACACGGGATGAGAGAGAGAGAGAGAGAGAGAGAGAGAAAGAGAGAGAGAGAGAGAGAGAGAGAGAGAGAGAGAGAGAGAGAGAGAGAGAGAGAGAGAGAGAGAGAGAGGGGGGGGGGCAGTGTGTGTACCTGCTTAGATGCCTGAGTTTAGTTACGCAGGCCATTTGGATAGCGAGCTCCTTCCAGTTGTACAATAAGCACATCGGCAAATCCCTGATGTTTTATACGGCAGTAATGATAACACTCAACATGAACTACCCATTTACAATATTCACATAGCTAATATCATAGCCATGTATTTAGAATGCACTTTTTATAATGTCATTCACGGTTACAGTGTAACATTGTGTTGAATTGCAGCAACACAATGACAGTTATTGCCATAATGCATAATCGTAATGTTGTAATAGTGATTGCCACCAGTGTGAATGCCACCGCATGTAAAGCTTTTTCGTAATAGTGAAATTCCGCTATCGTCCCGAATAGTTGGAGTGGACATTATTAGAATAGTTCCCTAGGCTACAGCACCTTTTTCCATAACCGTTAACTGCGATAGGCTATGCATTGTTGCACTAAAACCGCTACAGTAAGGGTAGGCTACTCACCTATGCGACTGAAGCTCTCTGACAAAGTTCTTCGCAACTTTTTCATTTTGCCGATTTTTTCAGCAGGTTTCGAAACTGGCATCAGGTCACACATCTTGACGGTTGGACTGCAGCAGACAGTGGTCTTCACAAAACTGGAGAGGAGCGCAGGGTTCAAACCAAGGGGTTCTCCGTTCTACTACGATGTCAAGAAACAGGAAACGTTTATGCTAACGCTTTTGTTTTCAAAAACACATTGGTGTATTCTTCTCAGGTTTTCTTTGTGTCCAACGACATTTCTAAAGTCGGAATTTTCCACAAGATGCCAAGTATGAAGCTGGAAAATAAAACATGGGCTGGCTGATATTCTCTGTTTTCTCCCTGAAACTGAACGGGTTTTTGAGTTCTTTCTTTCTCTCTCCCAGTCTCTTTCTCACTCAGTCTCTCTCTCCCTCTCTGCTCTGCTCCCCTGCAATCTGGATGTCATTTTTGGGATTCTCTCTCTCCGGTCTGCGAGAGGGAAGAAAAAAACATACTCCAGCAGAGCTACAAACCCCGCCCAGGATGCGCAACGATTGGCCAAATAAGAACAGGGGATTCTGTGATTTGCCATTGATCTATCAATCATGCTTTAGTGCCGCTCGAATAACAAAAAAATATATAACCATTTAACTGCGCAGGGTTCATAGCCAGGGAGTCCGATGTTCAGATAAAAGTAACTCACAACAAGTGAAAGTGTGATGGTCTACTATACTGTGACATTTAGCCTACCACAATTAGTTTGGCTATTGTTGACATATCAAAAATATATCTTAGCCAATGATGCAAATAACCTAATAATAACAATAATATCAAATACGATCATGAATGTCTTCCAAATATCCTTTGTTTTAAAATATTATTGGATTATTTGATAATTCCATTGTAGTGTTGGGTGTTGTGAAGGGGTGTTTGGGAAGTAAGTCCTAGTAGGAAACCGTTTATTGGAACTTTATGCAACAACAAAAAAAGTTTTTATCACAGTCTCTAATGCTTTCTGAGAGGTGTCTAACTTGATATTAGGCCTACACCTGTTAATATAATTTCGCTTAATTTTCATTACCAAATTATATTATGAGTCAGAGGACATTACCCGTCAGCCACATACAGTATGCGCATTAAGCGCATTTGGCATCTCCAAATGGTTGGCTACACATGGAGTCATACATTTATTGGATTAAGCAAACGCACAGATGCCAGTTTACATTTGATATATTTCTGCATCAACTCCAAAGACAACTGCTTTCCCCACCTAGTCTCCCTTGGTGGTGCAAATCTCCACCGAGGACCTTGAGCGCGCAACAGTAACACACGAGCAGCTGCCTCAGCAGAGCCTTGGCACAGAAGTGTTGGGAACAGTCTATTCAACACTGGAGAGTAAAACTTGAAACAAAGCTGAGTTCAAACTTACAATAATGTCAGCAAATGCTAGTGTATAACAGCTGTATTCTCTGATATGTCTGTTGGCAGTAACAAGCACTTGTTTAGCTAACAAACAAAGAAATATTTATGTATGTACACTATTTTATTTATTTTACCTTTATTTAACTAGGCAAGTCAGTTAAGAACAAATTCTTATTTTCAATGACGGCCTAGGAACAGTGGGTTAACTGCCTGTTCAGGGGCAGAACAACAGATTTGTACCTTGTCAGCTCAGGGATATGAACTTGCAACATCTCGGTACTGTTCAAAAGTTTGGGGTCCCTTAGAAATGTCCTTGTTTTTGAAAGAAAATCATTTTTTTTGTCTATTAAAATAACATCAAATTGATCAGAAATACAGTGTAGGCATTGTTAATGTTGTAAATGACTATTGTAGCCGGAAATGTAATATCTACATAGGTGTACAGAGGCCCATTATCAGCAACCATCACTCCTGTGTTCCAATGGCACATTGTGTTAGCTAATCCAAGTTCATCATTTTAAAAGGCTAACTGATCATTAGAAAACCATTTTGCAATTATGTTAGTGTAACCAATGTGAAAAGTCTAGCTAGTTCGCGGGGTGCGCGCTAATAGCGTTTCAATTGTTGACGAAACTTGCTCTGAGACCTTGAAGTAGTTGTTCAATTTGCTCTGCAAGGGCTGCGGCTTTTGTGGAGCGATGGGTAACGATGCTTTCAGGGTGGCTGTTGTTGATGTATGCAGAGAGTCCCTGGTTCGAGCCCAGGTACGGGCGAGGAGAGGGACAGAAGCTAAACTGTTACATTAGCACAACTGAAAACTGTTGTTCTGATTAAAGAAGCAATACAACTGGCCTCCTTCAGACTAGTTGAGTATCTGGAGCATCAGCATTTGTGGGTTCGATTACAGGCTCAAAATGGCCAGAAACAAAGAACTTTCTTCTGAAACTCGTCAGTCTATTCTTGTTCTGAAAAATGAAGGCCATTCCATGCGATAAATTGGCAAGAAATTGAAGATCTCAAACTAGACACTACTTGTCCTCTTGCTCAGTTGTGCACCGGGGCCTCCCACTCCCACTGTGTACTACTCCCTCCACAGAACAGTGCAAACTGGCTCTAACCAGAATAGAAAGAGGAGTGGGAGGCCCGGTGCACAACTGAGCAAGAGGACAAGTACATTAGAGTGTCTAGTTTGAGAAACAGATGCCTCACAAGTCCTTAACTGGCAGCTTCATTAAATACTACCTGCAAAACACCAGTCTCAACATCAATAGTGAAGAGGCAATTCCGGGATGCTGGCCTTCAAGGCAGAGTTGCAAAGAAAAGGCCATATCTCAGACTGGCCAATAAAAATAAAAGTTCAAGATGGGCAAAAGAACACAGACACTGGACAGAGGAACTCTGCCTAGAAGGCCAGCATCCCGGAGTTACCTCTTCACTGCTGATAATGGGCCTCTGTACGCCTATGTAGATATTCCATAAAAAATCTGCGGTTTCCAGCTACAATAGTCATTTACAACATAAACAATGTCTATACTGTATTTCTGATCAATTTGATGCTATTTAATGGACAAAAAAAATTGCTTTAATTTAAAAAACAAGGACATTCTAAGTGACCCCAAACTTTTGAACAGTAATGTATATACAGTACCAGTCAAAAGCTTGGACACACCTACTCATTGAAGCATTTTTCTTTATTTTTTACTATTATCTACATTGTAGAATAATAGTGAAGACATCAAAACAATGAAATAACACATATGGAATAATTTAGTAACCAAACAAGTGTTAAACAAATCAAAATATATTTTAGATTACAGATTCTTCAAAGTAAACACCCTTTGCTTTGATGACAGCTTTGCACACTCTTGGAATTCTCTCAACCAGCTTCATGAGATAGTCACCTGGAATGCATTTCAACTAACAGGTGTGCATTCTTAAAAGTTCATTTGTGGACTTTATTTCCTTCTTAATGCGTTTTGAGCCAATCAGTTGTGTTGTGACAAGATAGGGGTGGTATACAGAAGATAGCCCTATTTGGTAAAAGACCAACTCCATATTATGGCAAGAACAGCTCAAATAAGCAAAGAGAAACAACAGTCCATTACTTTAAGACATGAAGGTCAGTCAAAGCGGAACATTTCAAGTACTTTGAAAGTTTCTTCAAGTGCAGTTGCAAAAACCATCAAGCACTATGATGAAACTGGCTTTCGTGAGGAAAGGGAGGAAAGGAAGACCCAGAGTTACCTCTGCTGCAGAGGATAAGTTTATTAGAGTTAACTGCACCTCAGATTGCAGCCCAAATGAATGCTTCACAGAGTTCAAGTAAAAGACACATCTCAACATCAACTGTTCAGAGGAGACATGAATCAGACCTTCATGGTCGAATTGTTGCAAAGTAACCACTACTAAAGGACACCAATAATAAGAAGAGACTTGCTTGGTGGAAATCTGTCCTTTGGTCTGATGAGTCCAAATTTTAGATTTTTGATTCCAACCGCCATGTCTTTGTGAAACGCAGAGTAAGTGAACGGATGATCTCCGCATGTGTGGTTCCCACCATGAAGCATGGAGGAGGAGGTGGGATGGTGTGGGGGTGCCTTGCTAGTGACACTGTCAGTGATTTATTTAGAATTCAAGGAACACTTAACCAGCATGGCTACCACAGCATTCTACAGAAATACGCCATCCCATCTGGTTTGCTCTTTGTGGGACTATCATTTGTTTTTCAACAGGACAATGACCCAAAACACACCTCCAGGCTGTGTAAGGGATATTTAGCCAAAGAGAGTGATGGAGTGCTGCATCAGATGACCTGGCCTCCACAATCACCCAACCTCAATCCAATTGAGATGGTTTGGGATGAGTTGGACCGCAGAGTGAAGAAAAAGCAGCCAACAAGTGCTCAGCATATGTGGGATCTCCTTCAAGCATTCCTCATGAAGCTGGTTGAGAGAATGCAAAGAGTGTGCAAAGCTGTTATCAAGGCAACGGGTGGCAAATTTGAAGAATCTCACATTTTAAATATGTTTTTATTTGTTTAACACTTTTTTGGTTACTACATAATTCCATATGTGTTATTTCATAGTTTCTATGTCTTCACTATTACTCTACAATGTAGAAAATAGTAAAAATAAAGAAAAACCCTTGAACGAGTGTCCAAACTTTTGACTGGTACTGTAAATATATATATTGTTGCATTGTTGTTATTTTGGCATTAAGACGTGTCACATATGAGTTTGAAACAATTACAAATATATATATTGAATTAATAAAGCCGCACACAAACATGGTCTCTTTTTTGCTTTCTTGAGTAAGGCAGCTCCAAAATGCAGGTAATTCAGCCTAGCTCAGGGCTTTCTGTGGTGGAGGGGCAACTAGTGGAAAGTACAGAGCTTAGATGTTGATAATCTCTAGTTTCTAGTTTTTTGTCTCAAGTGTTTTGTCACTCATGGGGACACTACGTCACTGCAGAATCTAGAGGGAGATTAGGCAGTCCAAGGGGGAGCTAGGCAGTTCAAGCCCCCTTGGGTGCAGCCATATGTTTACATTAGAAGTGCCCATCCAAGAAGGCTCAAGGTCATTGGCCACAGATAAAATAACCTCAAATCACGTTATATCTACCGCAGCTTTGATTGGCAGATCATGTCAACGTCATACTTTCAAAATCTTAGCTAGCAAGCTAGATAAGCAGAGAGTACTTCTGTCCAAGGCAGAGGGACTGTCTCATTTTGTGTACCCCTCATTATCGTTATGTGTAAATCCAGCTACTTGTAAAGAGATCAATTAGACCTTTCTTGACTTCATCTGGAAAAATAAGTCTCACAAACTAAAAAAAATCTGTCCTTTCTAACAAAAGGCTGAAGGCAGTCTAGAAGTGTTGGATTTTGTTGACATAAATAACACTTTCAAGATAAACTGGTTGAAATAATGTTTGATCAATACTGATTCAATATGGTATTTCATTCCAAATAATGTGTTTAATAAATTAGGAGGTCTTCAATTTTTACTGAAATGTAATTATATTCCCAAAAGATTACCTGCTAAATTGGCTAGGTTTCACCAACAAGCTTTAATGGCCTAGAAAATATGTTTCCTGCACAATTTTTCCCCACATAAAGGTCTTTTGTGGAATAATTCAGACATTACTGTAAGGAATAAGTCATTGTTCTACCCCAGCTGGCATGAGAGGAATATTGACTTTGTTCTTGATATTTTTGAACACAAGGGTAATATTCTCACATATGAACAATTTATAACATTGAAAGAGTTTCCAATACCTTTCAGAGAGTTTATTTCTGTGATCAAAGCCGTTCCCAGTGGTCTAACTACACGTATGAAAATTAATCTTAATTTTTGGGAATGATCACAGTTTATCCAGAACTCAGATTGGAAGGTGTGGACTTACTTGAGAGATCTTGTTGTAATAAATATATAAGACCAATTCTTCATTCACAAAACCAACTTACACCGAGAGGAAAGTTTTTCTGGAACATGCTTATTCCTGACATTGTCTGGAAAAATGCATGGTTAAGGCCTTACAAATACTGTATACCAAACAAAGTTAGGGAAGTGCACTTCAGAATTTTACACAAGATATATCCATGTAATTCTATGATATCCAAATTTGTGGCTATTGATGATATCTGCGTTTTCTGTGAAAAAGGTGAGAATCTGTCTCACTTGTTCTTTGAATGTAAATTTGTCTACATTTTGGGAAAACCTTGCAAAGTAGTTATTTACCATTATGAACACTGCCTATGTTTTTGTCATGAAAGATATAATATGTTACTATTGCAATGATAACAAGAGCACTGAAATGATTGTTCATTTTTTTTATTCTTGTTGCCAAATGCTTCATACACAAACAAAAATTCCAAAATTCTATACCAAAATTACTTATTTTTCTGATTGAATTTAATTATCTCATTAAAACATTAACCCTAGTGAATAACAACAAGAATAACATCTTCCTGAATCATTGTAATAAGATTTTTTCAGAGTGAATACAATTGCACTAAAATTGTTTATTTTTTGTATTATTTTATTGATATTTTTTTGCATGTTTGAGTATTTTCTGGTTAATACCCGTGTTTTGTTTTGTTAGACATGTTTGATGTAGCAATGTAAGTTGATTTTTGTATTATGAATAAAATAAAATAAAAAGCTAAACTCAAACAAATCAAAGTCACTCCTTCGATATAAAGTTGTTTTAGACTAAAATAAAAAATAAAAAAGCTAGCAGTCATCATCTTCAATCACGGCGACAATTTACTGGCAAATCCTTTTCAATTCTTGTCATATGAAGAGAAATTATAGATAAAATTATAGATAAAATGCAATGGTGCTCATCGGCCACAAACATTACATAACAAGTTGGAAATCCCTAATTGGTTTGCGAGGGGTTAGGAAGGAATCAGTAGCTAAATGCAAGCATCGCAAAGCAATCACTATTTTGATCCCCCTGCCTGCTATTCGGTGGAGAGGGTGTGTGGTCCAACTCTGGGTTTTAGTGTCTCTTTTCCAAGCTTAAAAGGATAAACATTCTCACGCAACACCACGGGCCAGAAAAGGTTGAATAGATTGGCCATGCTGTCAATCTAGCATGACTTCTGCAGCTTTCGAAACAACTGGAAACTTGGAACTGGTAAATCTCAGACATCAATGAGTTTAAGACAATTGGGAATTTGGAAAAAAACTAGCTCCGACTGGGAAAATAGGTTTTGAATGGTAATCCAACTCGGCATTTCAAGTCAGAAACTCGGCCTCATTCTAGAGCTCTGACCTAAAGATCAAGGAGGCCATGATTCAAACTTGTTTTTTTTCAGACTTCCCAGTTGTCTTGAAAGCACCATAAATCCAGAGAATGTCAGACTTTGATAAAGTTTCATGAAAGAATTTGCCCACAAGAAGGATCGCTGCGCCACCTTCCTGTTCAAATGAACACAGCACAACAAGGTTAAGTCCTAAAATGTATTGAATGGTGCTGCATAAATGATGTAATATGCCAGAGATATATGTATACTGTAGCTAAGAAAGCAATATTAAGTGTATGTTTTGTATTAAGCTGTTAGAAGCCCATGTGCCTCACCTTAATAATGTGGTCCTTTTCCCCCTCATAACTTAGCCTACTGTTCTGACTTGGTGGTGCACATGTAGCCTGTAGACTGTTTAAGATCAATTGTATTTTACATTTTTTATTGAACCTTTATTCAACTAGGCAAGTCAGTTAAGAACAAATTCTGCTGCGCGGACGGGGTCTTTGGATTAAGAAGTAAAAATAAATACAATATAAATATAGGCCAAAACACATCACAACAAGAGACAACACACTACATAAAGAGAGACCTAAGACAACTACATAGCAAGGCAGCAACACATGACAACACAGCATGATAGCAACACAACATGTTAGCAGCATAAAACATGTTACAAACATTATTGGGCACAGACAACAGCACAAAGGGCAAGAAGGTAGAGACAACAATACATCACACAAAGCATAGGAAACATGCTAGGAATGTGGAGGGGTTTGTCGAGGCCATGTTGTTTTAATTTACACATACATTCCTCCAGGGAAGGCAGGGTGTCCACTGTCCGGTCCAAATCTGAGCACCTACATGCTTTTGTCCTTTCTATGACTCAATGGGTTTCATTGTTCAACGAGAAATTATTCCAATACAATTAAACATGATTGTAAAGTATAGCCTGCTCCCAGATCTGTTGGTGTTCTTGCCAACTCCATTGCTGTCATTGCCATGTTTGGCATGTCACTGAGTGACATAGCATTACTGCACAAACAGACTGGCATGATGGCATAGTAAAGTATGCTATGTATTCCAAATCAATTACGACAGGCTGTCCTGTCTGGGTGGGCCCTGTACATGTGAAAGGGAAATCCTTTGAGGTATTCTTATTCAACGTGTAACCCATATGAGACTGCCAATGAGTCTATTACACCATTCCACTATAAACAGGTGCACAGCATGTCTGCCCAAGAACCTCTTTATAACTGTTCAATAAAACCAATAAAAGTGATGAGCCTCAGATGAATATGACATGTCCTTTAATCTGCCTTGGACCTCTTCCCGAGTGGTGAGGTATATCCACCTTAGTGTTTCATAATCACCTGATTTGACTTCTCCAGCTCAGTATTTTCACCTTTTCAAAACGTCTGATCTGGTCAAGGGTGTTGTCTGTCTCTGTGTTGTCAGTTTGGATGTTGTCTGCATTGCAAATGACGGAACTGGAGATAAGCTTTTCAGGAGATTTGCATGTCAAATAGGCTGTGCCTGTCCTTGTAGATTCAGACTGTGCACACGTGCAGAAGGCGCAACAACAAAGCATCGACAAGCATTAGGATTAGATTCCATTTAGATAGCAGTTTTGCCACTAGCCTAAACAAGTGTACACTCTCATATTTGAGGTTATGGCGTCGGATGAATGGCACGATACAATGGGCCTCAGAATCTCATCACGGTATCTCTGCACTCAAATTGCAATAAAATGCTAATTTGGTCATTGTGTGTAGCTTATACCTGCCCAAATTTGTGCACAGAGAGAAATCCGCTTTCTGTGCATATGGAACATTTCTGGGATCTTTTATTTCAGCTCATGAAACATGGGACCAACACTTTACGTTCCATTTTTATTTTTGTTCAGTGTAGCATTAGCGCAATGACTATCTGCTAGCATACTTGTGAAACTATCTCCAACTTCCTTCATACCAGACACAGACATAAAAATGGTATCTACGAGCTCATCTGACTCAGCGGAAGTAGATATAGGGCATCATTGCCTAAATTCCAAAGTATCCTTTTAATGACCAAACGTTCCTCAGTGGCGCTGCCATTAAGATGTTGAATGTCCATACAGAGCAGTACATTTGTCATTATAAGGACTGGCAACCCCATCCAGACATCTGGTAGATTGAGGTGTGGTTATGAATAAGAAGGAGTGGAGAGGCTGAGGTTCACTTCATGACCAAAGGTATGTGGACACCTGCGTGTCAAACATCTAATTCCAAAATCATGGGCATTAATATGGAGTTGGTCCCCCATTTGCTGCTATAACAGCCTCCATTCTTCTGGGAAGACATTCCACTAGATGTTGGAACATTTCTTCTGGGATTTGCTACCCTTCAGCCACAAGAGCATTTGTGAGGTTGGGCGCTTGCTTCCTTTCAGCCACAATAGCATTAGTGAAGTCGGGCACTGATGTTGGGAAATTAGGCCTGGCTCTCAGTCGGCATTCCAATTCATCCCAAAGGTGTTCGATGGGGTTGATGTCAGAACTCTGTGCAAGCCAATCAAGTTCTTCTTCCACACCAATCTTGATGAACCATTTCTGTATGGACCTCGCTTTGTGCACGGGGTATTGTCATGCTGAAACAGGAAAGGGCCTTCCCCAAACTGTTGCCACAAAGTTGGAAGCACAGAAACGTCTAGAATGTCATTGTATGCTGTAGCATTAAGATTTCCCTTCACTGAAACTAAAGGGCCTAGGCCGAACAATGAAAAACAGCCCAGATCATTATTCCTCCTACACCAAACTTTACAGTTGTCACTAAGCATTCAGGTAGGCAGCCTTCGCCTGGCATCCCCCAAACCCAGATTCATCCTTCAGGACTGCCAGATGGTGAAGAGTGATTCATCCCTCCAGACAACGAGTTTCCACTGCTTTAGAGTCCAACGGCGGTGAGCTTTACACCACTCCAGACGACGCTTGGCATTGCGCATGGTGATCTTAGACTTGTTGTTAAGTCGTTAAAATTTTAAACATTTTACTTTAAAATAAAAAATGTATTAGGAAATATATCAGATTGAGCATAATTATGATCTTGGTTTATGAAATATCTACAAAGCGAAAACGTACTCACAGATATTACAGTAATTTAAAACAAAGGCTCTTTAAATCAGATTTCACAAAAATACACAGACAATGTGCAGAAAGTTAAGCTCCACTCAGTGCCACGTCTCCAACAGCAAACTAAATATTACAGACTTCTTCATCGTGTGAAAAACATAACATTCTCAAACTGTAAATAATTTTCAATCAGAACCTAAAATGAATGAATAAAAACTGCATTTAATAATTATAGGCAAAGGTTTTGATTTAGATGAATCATGATGATAGACCGGTCTTGATATATAGGTGTGTGTGTCTGCTCTCTAAGCTAAAACAGTCAGCAGGACAGGATGGTAGTCAGCCCAAAGAGGATGGATCAGAGTAGAGCCATCTGAACAACTCTTCTCTCTCACACAGGTTTCTGGTTTACTCATTTTCAAACTTGCTGTATGGGTGGTCAGAGTCAGGGACAAGACCTGTAAAAACAAATACAGAGAGAGAGAGAAATCAAAAGGAAAGATGGGGAACATTGAAAAACAGTGATTAGAAGCTGTTGGGTTATGACTGAGCTGTGTAGGGGTTGTACAGAGGCTACCTGGAGCATAGAGATCCTATTAAATTACTAGAGACATTAACCCTCAAAGTTCCAGAATGTGGTCAAAATAGCAACCATATATTGGTCAGGGAAAAATGCAAACGAGTCTAATTGGAATGAATGGCAGTAGAGGCATAATCCTGATATGTGATATCAGAAATTGTGTTATAGAATTGCCTCCCTAAAATACCTTAATAATAATACAGTTTATATTGGGTTTTATACAAATGTTATGTTTAAATAGCCTCTAAAATATATGCAAACAGACCATAAATGTCAAATGTTTTGTTATCTTGGAAAACTAAATGATATTTGTAGTTTTTTAAAATTTAACTAGGGAAGACGGCCTACCCCGGCCAAACCTGGAAGACGCTGGTTTGGCCAGGGACCCTATGGGACTCCCAATCACGGCCGGATGTGATACAGCCTGGATTTGAACCAGGGACTGTAGTGACGCCTCTTGCACTGATATGCAGTGCCTTAGCCCTGCAGTGCCTTAGCCCTATTTATACAATCAGTACTTGTTGTTGCATTTACAACTTGTCCTATCATCAACTGATTTCAGCCAGTGCATGGCTGTGAATTGACTGCATTGTTTGAATGGAATGTTGGCAAATTGGTGGTTAAGTTAAAACCCTAATGGAATCATTCCTCTAAAACAGCCTGGCTAGCTAGCTAACAAACAAACATACAGTGCAGATACATTCTTCAAATTCATTATTTTACACACTATCTTAACAGCACTGGCAAACCATGGTTGACCAACTCCCTGATAAGATGGCTAACATTTTTCCCATCATAAGAATGTTCATGTTCATCATGGTATTATATAGTGGGCTCCAAAATTACTGGCAATGTACAAACAATACTTAAAAAAATATAAACAATAAAATTATAGGGATAAACTCAAAATACCAACATGTGAGAAATACTGTACTTTATTAATGTTTCAATAGAACCCACCAAAATCATAAAATTATTTAATACAAAATACATTTCACCAAAATCAAGGTTTCATAATTATTGGCACTCCTCATTTAGTACTTAGTGACACCACCTCTGGCAAGGATAACAGCATGGTCTTTTCCTGTAATTTTTGACAAGGTTAAGGAACACATTTGGAGGGATTTTGGACCATTCCTCTATGCAGATCCTTTCAAGATCCTTCACATTCTTGGGTTTGCGCTTATCAACTGCCCTCTTCAACTCAGTCCACAGGTGTTCGATTGGATTGAGGTCTGGCGACTGAGATTGCCATGGCAGAACATTGATTTTGTTGTCACAGAACCATCTGTGTGGATCTTGAGGTATGTTTTGGGTCATTGTCTTTTTGGAAAGTCCACATACGGCCAAGTCCCAGCCTTCAGGCAGAGGCAACCAGATTGTCAGCCAAAATTGCCTGGTACTTGGTGGAATTCATTATGCCATCAATCTTAACCAATGCCTCTGAACCTCTAGAATTAAAACAGCCCCAAAACATCACTGACCCATCACCATACTTCCCCGTGAGTAAGAGGTGCCTCTCCTTGTATGCATCTCTGTTTTGACGCCAAACATGCCGATGCAGTATCTGACCAAAACGAGCACCTTTTTCCAATCATAACTTAAATGATGCTTGACAAACAAAGCTCTTGCGTCTGTGTCTTGGGGTCATTAAGGGCTTTCTTCTGGCAACCCTTCCAAAGAGCCTGTGGTTGTGGAGGTGGGGTCTGATGGTGCTTTTTGAAACATGGTGACCCCAAGATGCCACCAAGGCCTGCAATTCTTTCACAGTGATTCTTGGGGATTTTGTTGCTTCTCTCACAATCCTCCTCCCTATCCTGGGGGGCAAAATGCATTTGCTTCCTCTACCCGTGAGGTTTTCAACTGTTCCATTTCTTTTGATTTAAAAATAATAATTGCCCTGACAGTGCGCCGTGGTATATTCAATCATTTGTGGATCTTCTTGTAGCCATTACCAGATTTATGAAGGTCTACAACCATCTGTCCTTTTGAACTTCCAGTTCTTTTCTTTATGGTGTTGAATGACAAAGGGATATTGCATGCGTGTTACTTAATTTTTATACCCTAGTGAAAAAGGAACTGATGTAATGGCTCAATATACACTGCTCAAAAAAATAAAGGGAACACTAAAATAACACATCCTAGATATGAATGAATGAAATATTCTTATTAAATACTTTTTTCTTTACATAGTTGAATGTGCTAACAACAAAATCACACAAAAATTATCAATGGAAATCAAATTTATCAACCCATGGAGGTCTGGATTTGGAGTGACACTCAAAATTAAAGTGGAAAACCACACTACAGGCTGATCCAACTTTGATGTAATGTCCTTAAAACAAGTCAAAATGAGGCTCAGTAGTGTGTGTGACCTCTACGTGCCTGTATGACCTCCCTACAACGCCTAGGCATGCTCCTGATGAGGGTGCGGATGGTCTCCTGAGGGATCTCCTCCCAGACCTGGACTAGAGCATCCGCCAACTCCTGGAGAGTCTGTGGTGCAACGTGGCATTGGTGGATGGAGCGAGACATGATGTCCCAGATGTGCTCAATTGGATTCTGGTCTGGGGAACGGGCGGGCTCGTCCATAGCATCAATTCCTTCCTCTTGCAGGAACTGCTGACACACTCCAGCCACATGAGGTCTAGCATTGTCTTGCATTAGGAGGAACCCAGGGCCAACCGCACCAGCATATGGTCTCACAAGGGGTCTGAGGATCTCATCTCGGTACCTATGGCAGTCAGGCTACCTCTGGCGAGCACATGGCGGCCCCCCCAAAGAAATACCACCCACACCATGACTGACTCACCGCCAAACCGATCATGCTGGAGGATGTTGCAGGCAGCAGAACGTTCTCCACGTGAACCTGCTTTCATCTGTGAAGAGCACAGGGCGCCAGTGGCGAATTTGCCAATCTTGGTGTTCTCTGGCAAATGCCAAACGTCCTGCACTGTGTTGGGCTGTAAGCACAACCCCCACCTGTGGACGTCGGGCCCTCACATACCACCCTCATTGAGTCTGTTTCTGATCGTTTGAGCAGACACATGCACATTTGTGGCCTGCTAGAGGTCATTTTGCAGGGCTCTGGCAATGCTCCTCCTGCTCCTCCTTGCACAAATGCGGAGGTAGCGGTCCTGCTGCTGGGTTGTTGCCCTCCTACGGCCTCCTCCACGTCTCCTGATGTACTGGCCTGTCTCCTGGTAGCGCCTCCATGCTCTGGACACTACGCTGACAGACACAGCAAACCTTCTTGCCACAGCTCGCATTGATGTGCCATCCTGGATGAGCTGCACTACCTGAGCCACTTGTGTGGGTTGTAGACTCCGTCTTATGCTACCACTAGAGTGAAAGCACCGCCAGCATTCAAAAGTGACCAAAACATCAGCCAGGAAGCATAGGAACTGAGAAGTGGTCTGTGGTTACCACCTGCAGAACCACTCCTTTATTGGGGGTGTCTTGCTAAATGCCTATAATTTCCACCTGTTGTCTATTCCATTTGCACAACAGCATGTGAAATGTATTGTCAATCAGTGTTGCTTCCTAAGTGGACAGTTTGATTTCACAGAAGTGTGATTGACTTGGAGTTACATTGTGTTGTTTAAGTGTTCCCTTTATTTTTTTGAGCAGTGTAGTTCCTTAACACGTAGATAAACCAGGAATTAAATTCCACTTAAGTTTAATTTTGGTAGATGTTATTTCCAATAATATTTAAGGGTGCCATTAATTGTGAAACCTTGATTTGGAGGACATTGATATTTAATTAAATCAATAAATTAATTTTGTTGGGTTCCATTGAAACATTAATAAAGTACAGTATTTTTCACATGTTGGAATTTTGAGTTTACCTCCATAACTATATTGTTTACATTTTTTTGAAGTATTGTTTGTCCATTGCCAGTTAGGGGTGCCAGTAATTTTGGAGCCCACTATAGTTACATTGTCTAGGGGTTGTACAGGGGCTGGGGGGTGGTACAGAGGCTGCCAAAGGGGGGGTGGTACAGAGGCTGCCAAGGGGGGGTGGTACAGAGGCTGCCAAGGGGGGGTTGTACAGAGGCTGCCAAGGGGGGGGTGGTACAGAGGCTGCCAAGGGGGGGTGGTACAGAGGCTGCCAAGGGGGGATTGTACAGAGGTTGCCATGGGGGCGATTGTACAGAGGCTGTCATGGGGGGGGGGGGGGGGGTTGTACAGAGGCTGCCAAGGGGGGTTGTACAGAGGCTGCCAAGTGGGGTTGTACAGAGGCTGCCAAGTGGGGTTGTACAGAGGCTGTCGAGATGATGGGAATGTGGTGCAGGTCATTAGGTTTAGGTGTTGTTTGATCTCTGAGGATTGACTGAGTGAAAGGCGCGCACACACACACACACACACACACCTTGTTTGAGTAGCAGACAAATGCCAAGCGGTCCCTAATGTATATAGATTTCAGTAAGCAGGGGGCATGTGAAGGAGACCACCATCCATCACTCTGTCATGTTGTCCATAAAGAAATTCACAATTTATGTGGAACTGCAACCAATACCACAGAGACATTAACACACACACACCTAGAGAACGTGAAGTGTATGGAAAGATCTCAAACTTGACAACACATCAATAACAGAGAAACATTCACTAGGAATAGTCACTTTTCAGAGAGCTTTAGAGTGATGTACCCCCCTCTCACAGTTAACCAGAAGCAGATGTCTTCATATACACCCCCCCTCTCTTCAGTCCCAGGGTCAGAGGCCTAGCATAGAGCAGAGGTTACAGTACCAGACTCCAGAGACACTCTGTCCTGCTTGTCTCATAACTCCCATAATTCATATAGACTGACTAAGGACTAAAAAATGCCGCCGACTTTCCCAAAAATCCTAGGTTTTCCAAAAACCTCAGTTGGATAATTCCTGGAATAAGGAGGGAATAAGCAGGAAGTCCAGAAATCCCACCCGCATTTCGGTCAACCCTGGGACTGACTGCAGTCCTCATAGCTCCCATCATTCCTATTCACCCCAGGGAGCCCTCTGCCCTACAGACTGCTGTTCATTCCTTGTCACCTCACTGCTCCCCCCACTCTCATACACTGCCTGGCATACTGAATAAACCAGCTAACCGAGCCTTATGGGTTGTTACAGTATTCAGAATCAAGAGATGACCTGAGACAGAGTTGGCCTGTGTTTCTGTATCAATGTTTCAACATGGGGATCTGTGTGTGTTGTGCTGACCTGTACTAACATTCAGACGGTAATGAGATGCCCAGTATCTGACATCCAAAGTGTGACGCATCATGTTAGAATTGATTTCGAGAGACTTGAGGTAGAGTAACCAATATGTGGGCTGCGTTGGCTTGCTTTGGGACACGTTCACTACGCTGAATAATGCATTAACGTGACCGAGGATGGAAAGTCAATAAGCAACACCTTAGAAAATATGGAAATGGACGGCCCTATGGATCGAGGACAATGAACGCTGAATGCTCATCCCATTACGCCCAAGTTAAGCACATCAGGTCACAGAACATTAAGAGGCTTGTAAATGTACAGTCTCAGAAGACTTTCATATCAGGTGAAGTAGAGCAAGGTCATTGGGTAAGATTATATAAGGAAGTGTATCTTGGGTCTAATTGCATAAGAGGTTAGAAGCAGTCCTTGGTTCATATTAGATACAAGATAAGTTGCTAGTAAAAAGTTGAGACATACCATTGTATACATGTATGTAGTTCTGTCCTTGAGCTGTTCTGTATCACGGTTCATGTTTTGTGTGGACCCCAGGAAGAGTAGCTGATGCTATGGCAACAGTTAATGTGGATCCTAATAAAATAGCGATACGTACCATACTTCTTGCGGATGTCATCATGCCTCACCTTCCTCTCCACCTTCCTGTCAGAGTAGAGGACAACGCTAGTCATGTTCTATCACACAGTAACATGACAATAAGCAACACTGGAACATGTAATAACACGCTAACAGAAGAACACAGGATAATGAACATTAGGAAATGATTTATAAAGTCTTCTCAGTCAGTACTTCTGGGTAATGTAGGATTTATAAAGTATTCTCAGTCAGTACTTCTGGGTAATGTAGGATTTATAAAGTATTCTCAGTCAGTACTTCTGGGTAATGTAGGATTTATAAAGTCTTCTCAGTCAGTACTTCTGGGTAATGTAGGATTTATAAAGTCTTCTCAGTCAGCACTTCTGGGTAATGTAGGATTTATAAAGTCTTCTCATTCAGTACTTCTGGGTAATGTAGGATTTATAAAGTCTTCGCAGCCAGTACTTCTGGGTAATGTAGGATTTATAAAGTCTTCTCAGTCAGTACTTCTGGGTAATGAAGGAGATTGTGAATACAAGCCTCATACTTTATAAACCACCATTCAGTGAGCACTGTTACATGCACACAATTACACGATTATTGCGGATATTCAGATGAATATAATAGTTTGTTTAAAACGTTGACATGTTTTGCAAGAAGAACGATTTCCCAAATAATCCTGTTTACATGGACACGTCTGAACGGGACTTTTGATGAATGCAGAAAATAGCCAATCAAAATAAACATTCTACCACAACGACCATGTTATTTTATCTAAGCCTATTTGATTCCGGGTTAGGACATATAAAGTTTGTATGTGAAAATTATTTCTAAGATGCATACTTTCTGTTTTTCCAAACTCACTTCACTCGTGCATAAGAGGGAGGCTTGTGCTACGGGTGCTGGTAAATGTGCAGATCAATTACACTGCTGGAACACAGATTCAACTGTTTACATGTCCTAATAATTCCAGAGATTGCTCAGGAAACCAGGTGTTATATGCGTATGCTTACTTCAATTTAAACCTTGCGCTGATTAAGCTAAGCAGACTAAGGTGTTTACATGACTATTGCCATACTAGGCCTACTGCCATAATCCCTTTAATGTCCAATTATTATTGTGCATGTAAACGTACTCAGTCAGTGGGTGTTTCTGCTAAACTTGTTACATGTTGTTTCACACTGCTGCTTTTAGCACCTCAGCTTTCTCACCAGTGACACTTCACAGTTGCTGCACCATACTCTCCCCAGTCTCCTCAGAGGAGCCCCGCTTAATGGAAGAACTTTGCCCAAGCTGCAAATACCTTTTCAAGTCCATTTACGGACTGCAGTAGCGGAGATATCAAATATGGTTGTCAAAAGCAATCAATAACAAAAGTGGCATCTATATCTGTCCTCTACAAACAAAAAGTTGACTCTACCCTCCATCTTGCTGAACGAAGCTGCCATGCCTTAAAGTGGCAGCATTAAGCCTTTAGACATCTGACATTATTTAAGGCGGCTTTAGTGTCATTGTTTACCTCCCCATGGCCCCTGATAGAGGCTCGTAAACAACAAGACGCTGTGTTTTACACCGACATGGCCAGCAGTAGGTGAAATACGAGCACAGGGCAGGCTGAGGAGCCTGCCACCCAGCCATCGCTCTAACTTTATGGGGGACACAAAGGAGGCAGGTAGGGGAGGGGGTTGTGATTGTTTTGTTGGCCCCTCCAGGGACGTAAATTCACTGGGTCCCCAGTGGCAGTCCCACACAAAGACAGACAGTGTAAATCAGTCTGGGCTCTTTAATGCCAGGTAGTGATCTTGGAAGCAGCAATCAGTGGAGGCAGGCAGGCTGACAACACAGGGAGCAGAGAGGAGCAGAGGCTGTTCTGACCACAGACTACCATCTGTCTCCCCCACCTCCCTCCCTCTCAGCTGACTGACTCCCACATAACCATGCACGAAGGCAACAAGTGGGAGGGGAGGAGGGAGGGTGAGCAACCGGAAGAAAATGAAAAAGAGCGAGAGGGTTGAATACAATCTCAAAGACTCAAGTGCACTCTGTCTTTCTAAACTCGCTCTCTAACGCTGTCTTAGACCTCCGTAAACCCCTTGGTTTGATAGGGAGTCGGGACAAACTTAACCTATACCCTGTGTTATTTCAATGGGACATTCTCCAACATAGAGATACAGTAAAAGTCTGTGGAGTTTGGATGGTGGGGATGTGATAACTTATGTCTGTTTAGTTGTTCTGTAGAACATTCCCCATCTGTGGCTCAGATGACAGAGGGCTCAGAGCTCTTAGCTGTGCCCTAACCTCTCCATCTGCAGACTCTGGGGATGTGCTGTAAACATGCTGTAATCTCTCTAGAGGCTCCCTCCTCTCCCATGGTGCCTAAAACAGGCCTGGGTCCCCTCTGTTCCCATCAGAACACCAACACTGTCTATGTAGGTCAGTACACTAACACAGACTATAGTGGTTTGATCCACATCAGGAACTGACTGAGTGAATATACTCTACATTCCTTGGCTTGATAGAAGAAAGGTTCACAGAGGCTGATTTAATTCAGAAACACACAGTGAGCCTAAACTCCCCAGTACACCACATGATAAACTTACTGTTACCGACAGTCTTTCTGCATGACTGACTGCTCACCGCGTTAAACAACACATCAGGCTATCCTCGGTGGACGACAGGCGGGAAACAATTGAAAGAAAGGCTGAAACATTTATGTAAAGGGAGGGGGGGGGGTTCCAGACCAGCTTTAGTACACCGTGATTCAGTGTAGGAGGAAGTGTGGCTCAGAATCCCATTACTACCACTACACTACAAGATGTAGTAGCATGTTCTATACTCACCACACACCTATGACCTCATTATCAGCTGCTGAGGACTAAGAACTGGAGTCAGTGATTACAATCCTCTCGGTTGGTGTTTGGATGGACACACACACACACACACACTTCTCCTGGAGACGGTTCTGCTTGAAGAGCCGTAGGAACAGCTCACCAACTGTTCAAATCCCCAACCGTGACAGAGAACGTCTCTATAGATGATCACCAACAACAGAGTAGAAAACTCTGAATCTGACTAGGTAGCTGTGGGAAGCGCTTGCGATCATTGAAACGGATATAAGCACCTCCCCAAAAATCGAAGCAACTAACAGTGTGGGCTCACACAAATCATGGTGTTGATAAAATGGGGCATCCTTTAGTAGTGGTTTGAAAGCCAGTGTGAAGCAGAGGGTGTGATAACTAAGGAATCCTTACCGTTCATCAGCACGCTGTCTGATCTCCTCTCTCCTCCTGGCAAACCTCTCCTCATCTCTGTCTGGCCTGGTGAGACAGAGACACAGGCAGCGTTACAATCCCCTTGAAACATCACGGTTTACAGACAGAGACACACTAGCACAGACTGGTCTTATGAACACACTGTCCTTGTACAGTATATTATATGATATACTTTGTCTCCAAGTGGAAATGAGACTTAGTATTCCTTGTCAACAATAACACTGTTAAGATCTGTTGTATAGAACAGCTGTTGCGCTTCACTTTGCATAGATGCTGCCAACAAGAAGGAATCCTGTATCCTGTTATTCTGCTGGTTGTGTTTAATGCAAAAAAAGTGAGGCTGCTGTTGTGTGAGCTTGGAAAGGGGAGAGGTTCTGACAGGTGAGAGGTTCTGCTGGGGAAACGAGAGAGGTGTCATCTTTGTTAATTGGATGTAATCTTAAAATGGAACAAATAACTTTGCCAATATATGCAGAGGCATTCCAATGATTGGGAGGTGAGAAATATGAACTGTGTGAGCGTGTCTGTAGAATTTCATTTCGGACAGACATGTTGTTTCATCTTCACGGCCTTCATGTTTAGTTAGGATAGATGATTGAGCTGCACAGAGCGGGTGCATTTAAAATGGCTGCCAATCAGGGTGTCAGGCCAGAAAGCACTTGATTGACATGCCGTTTTAAAACATTCCACTATGTAGTGACAGTTTCTTCTTCCTCCCTCCTAGAATCACATAATGAGCAGGACAAGATCACCATCTAGGACTGTACCTACCGGTTTTAATAAAAGGGTATAATCACTGTACATGGATGGCGCACGTGAATAGAGATTTGCATTTTGAATAATTTCATGTTGGATGTAACAAAGGATATGAGTAATATTAGCACATTTTTGAGGAGTCTGATATGGTTAGAGTGGAGGTTTTCCTAGGATAATGATCAAGACTGACTGATAAAGCCCTTGCATTCTTTGCAAGTATCCCTTAATATTAGGCGAGAAAGGGCAATTCTGTGACATCACTTCCTGTATTACCCTGATTGACGTTTCTTGCAGCAACAGCAGCAGCAGCAACAGACTGCAATGCTGATGATGATGGTCCCGCCTAACACTGCCATGGCAATGATCAGAGCCTCGAAGTTCACTGGAACAGGTCAAAGGTCAAAGGTCAAGATATGAACAAATAACATGCTTCAAGTTTATTACATTTTTAAGTGAATTTCACACACGTTCACAACACTATCCTTTATCAAGGATGAAGAGAACATTTCATTATTCATGTGATTATGCATTTATTCTATCATAATGACTAATAAACCCATGAGGAATCAAACAGATTCAAATGAGGGGTATAAAGACTGCACTGATGTTGATTGGTAGAGAAAGTCAGATATGCAGTATTATTTAATTAGCCTGAGCAGTACCAGCCTGTGATTGAGTGATATGAAAAGCTCAGCTTGGCACTCAGACCACTATTCAACAATGCATCTTTGTTAGACATTACTGCCACCTGCTGGTGTGTTTTTGAAATTACAAGTGGGGTTTTAAGTCTAGATTTTTGTACTTCCTCGATTTAGTTTGGACAAAATAAATGTTGGTCAAGAATTGCTGCATATTCTTCTTACCTGTGGGTTTTGAATGCATGAGTCACAAGTTGAGAAGGATTTAAACTGATTAGTAACTAATTTCGACAAAGATGGTTGTTTCCAGATTCTCATGTCATAAAACATTGTATTCTTAATTAAATATGCCAATATGTGTGTCAGGGAGATTTTTTCAGAAAACAAAATAATAGATCTCTTCTTTAATGATTAAAATGATCATAACAGTGTGGAATGTGTGTTATTCCTTATTATTTAGCCCTGGTATCTAACCCCATGGTTGTGCTCAGAAACCACATGCTGTTGTCATCTGTGGCCCAGAGGCCTGTGATCAGAGCCCCTGCAAGCAGCTTCAGCAGGCAGCCCCAGTGTGTGAGTGTGGATCAGTCAGTAGGGGGGCTCTTTAATCAACACAGAACAGCCAGAGGGGGCAGGCTGACTGACATATACTAGGCCTGAATGAGCCACGGCCTGTTCACCCTGCTACCATCTAGTAGAAGGCGGAGACAGTACAGGTGCATCAAAGCTGGGACCGAGACACAGCCATTAAACTAACTGTTTTAAAGTCCCTGAGCAGTTTCCTTCCCCCCCCCGAATCTGAGTTAAAAATAATGCCTGTATCTTTGCAGTGATTGGGTATATTGATACACCACCCAAAGTGTAATTAATAACTTCAACATGTTCAAAGGGATATTCAAAGAAATGTTTACTTTTTTACCCGTCTACCAATAGGTGCCCTTCTTTGCGAGGCATTGGAAAACCTCCCTGGTTTTTGTGGTTGAATCTGTGTTTGAAATTCACTGCTCGACTGAGAGACCATACAGATAATTGTATGTGTGGGGTACCCGAGATGAGGTGGTCATTCAAAAAACATGTTAAACACTATAATTACACTGACATTATGGAGTATTGTGTGTAGGCCAGTGACAAAATCTCTGTCTTTAACAAACACAACCAAATGTAGAAAAAGTCAAGGGGCGTGAATACTTTCTCCGAGGCCCGTTTATGAAGAACACCACCCAGTTCACGAAAATGATTAGCTCCTACAGAGAGTGAGTTACGTGGCCGTGGCTTACTATATTATGCAGGCAGACGCATTCCGTTACTGTTTGAACGTTAGAAAAACGAGTGACCTAAGCGACTTTGAGCTTGGTATGATCGGCAGTGCCAAGCGCGTCCTTTTCCAGTATCTCAGAAACTGGCCAGCCTCCTGGACTTTACAGGCACAGTAGTGTCTAGGAATGGTGTCACAAACAAAAAACATCCAGTCAGCGATAGTCGTGTGGGTGAAAACAGCTCGTTGATGAGCGAGGTCAAAGGAGAATGGCAAGAATTGTGCAAGCTAACAGGCGGGCCACAAACAGGCAAATAACGGCACAAAAGTGGCGTGCAGAACTCTTCCGTCCTTGTCACGGATTGGCTATTGCAGCAGACGACCGACCACTCCTGGTTCCACTCCTATCAGCTAAAAACAAGAAGAAGTGGCTCCATTGGGAACACGAGCAGTACATGACCTCATCCTGCCTGGTGTCAGCGGTATAGGCTGCTGGTGGTGTAATGGTGTGGGGAATGTTTTCCTGGCACACGTTAGGTCCTGTGATACCAATTGACACCTTGTAGAATCCATGCCCCGAAGAATTTAGGCTCCACCAACCACAATCAGAGGTACTATTCTGTATTAATCTGACTGTTGCTATATTGACCTTAACAGACACCCAACTAAGCATGTGGTCCGCCATGGGCTGATGTGGGTGGAGGGCGGGCTTTTGTTCTAGCAAAGTAGTAACACGCTTGATTATACTAATTCATGTCTAAATCGAACACTACAATAAGTTGATTAGAATTAAAGCCTGCACCCACATCAGGAGGTCTAATGGGAGGTCACATCAAGTAAAACTTAATTTCACTCACCCCAACACACTCCCCATCGTGCCTGTGACAGTTTACACACTGCAGGCGGAGGCAGAATGTAGCTCACTGGGTAGTCTGTGCACGTGTCGTTGGTCATGCACCACAGGCACTGAGAAAAGACAAGACACTCATCATTAGCCTAATACTTAAATTCTCAAAGAGTTGAAATGCGTAGGATCACCTATTCCCAGCCTTCACCCATGTCCTTGACTGTGTCCATCAATTTAATGCATTTCTATTAGTGATGAGGGGTGGGGAATTGATAATTACATAGAGTTATTCTTTTTGATGATATATCATACTGCATCGTTTTGACAATATCACAATATTACTTCTGTGCTAGTTGGCTGTACCTATACCAAAACTCCAGTATCTTTCCTTCAAAGATTGTTTTCCCTATTTTTAAATCGGAAGCCAATTTGTTTACAGTACTTTTATTTCCATGACTGCTCAAACTTGTCGTTTTCTCGTCCCTCTGCAGCAGACATATGGTGCGCAATATGTTTGGAACATCGAATCGCAATTCATATGGAATAATGAGAATCATAATATATATCGTATCGGTATCTAAGTATCGTGATAATATCGTATAGTTAGTTCCCTGATCTAATTTATATTGAGTAACTTAAAATAGATTCAGACAGATTAACGTTACTTGCAATGATGTGACCCTTGTACAAAATGGTACAAATGTACAAAAAAATACATATATTATTGAACATAGACCGAGTGATAACGTAAACTTGGTAGCGAAGGCTATACAGACTAGAATGCTTTACAAATAGGAAGTGTTACATAATATTCTGCTTACCTTTGGGTTTTGAGTGCATGAGTCACAAGTTGAGAAGGCTTTGCAAGCTGAAATGAAAGGAAATGTGTGTTCTTATTTGAATTCAGTAAGGCTTAGCTGTGCTCTGCTAAAAAATAGGCTAAATCGCCACACTGTCTACAATTGTGCATGTCACACCAACTCAAAGTTGATGATTTTTGCTCACCTAGCAAGCTAACGTTAGCTGATGACGCATTTCACTTATAGTTAGCTAGCTAGCCATCGAAACCTTGGAAGCGACATAATGCAAACAAATAAATGTAACGAGCAATGACAATACTGAATGCTGTTGATACATGTCGTAACCAAAAATGTAGGAATAGTATCTTACAATTCAATGGCGTTGGCGTAGTACTAGTGTGACATTCTGCTCGGCTAACGAGGACATAGGTTACAGCCACAACAACAAGCAATGAGCTCATGATTCCCCTCTCTGTTTTACTCATGTTATGATGCTATTTTGAACGACTCTATCTAGCTACACCTTTCACTTTCTAAAGCAAGCAAAAACGTAACTCTCGAAGTTGCTAACTCCCGTTCTAATAATCTAAACAAATGACGGAGTTACTTCCTGGTTCTCTTCTAGGTTGAAGATACTTTCCATAAAAGGACGAAAAAGCACATACTGACACCTAGTGCAGGGCGCAGTACAAGCGAGAGTGCTCACATTATCCACCAGGTTGCGGTACAACACCATCAACCTGGTACCTGCAGAGGAAAAAAATACGAATTGCCATTGTCATAAATTATCAGGGTAACTATCAAACCAGTTTCCCATTGAGGGTGAGATCTCATTTCCGTCGTCAGATTTAATATGCTTCTGTGGTTAGACTCCATGCCAATAAAGCCTTTTGGATGTAATTTAATTGAGCGAGATGAAGGTCATATGTATCTAATTCGAGTCTAATCTGGGTGACTTTCCCACTTTGCATCTGGCCACTGACGCATTCACCACAGTGGTGAATTGACAGGTTAACTGTCGATCCCAACTCATGGTGGTAATGATGCAAGGCTCTCCTTGGAGCTCCCACCTGGCTATCTAGCAAGGGTTCTGGGGTTATATGTGCTACAGTAAAGAGAACAAAACTAGCACCTGCCACATTCATCTGTGCTACAGTAGAGATAACAAAACTAGCACCTGCCACATTCATTATTCCTACAAGGTCGATGCCCTAACAACAATGGCAAAAGATAATTGCTTTAATATGTAGAGCCAAAAAGCTTTAGATCATTTAAACCAGGCCTAATTCTAGAATGAATTGGTGTCTAATAGCTATCAATTGCCTTGTAATAACATGTTTTGAATGAATAAACTCTCCAATGCCTATAAATAATTATGGATTTGATTACAATATCTTTGAGTGAAATACATCGTTGATCAATATACAGTCAAGACAATAATTATTGGCACCCTTGATAAAAATCAGCCAAAAATAGTATATCAAATAAATAAATCATACAAATACTGAGATATACAGAATGCATTTTTTTAAATATATTATTTCATACTAATACAATTGCTCATGGGAAAACTTTGTTTAACAAATAATTTGTAAAAAATCGAAAAAAGATAAGGGTCAAAATTATTAGCACCCGAGTTTTCAATACTCTGAGCATTTTTCTAAAATGTTTTGTTAGATTGGAGAACATGTTGGGAGGGATCTTAGACCATTCCTCCATACAGAATGGTCAGATGACATGATAATAGAGCTCTTTGGCCACACACACCAGTGTGGGTTTGTGGGCATTGAAAAACAGAAACATGCAGAAATGTACCTGATACCTACAGTAAAGTATGGCGGTGTGTCTTTGATGTTATGAGGCTATTTTGCTTCCACTGGTCCTGTGGACCTTGCTAAAGTCGACGGCATTATAAACTTTACCAAGTAGCCTACCAGGACATTTTATGAAAAAACCTGGTTGCCTCAGCCGGGAAGATGTACAGTTGAAGTCGGAAGTTTACATGCACTTAGGCTGGAGTTATTAAAACTTGTTTTTCAACCACTCCACAAATTTCTTGTTAACAAACTAAAAAATAGTTTTGGCAAATCGGTTAGGACATCTACTTTGTGCATGACACAAGTCATTTTTCCAACAATTGTTTACAGACAGATTATTTAACTTAAAATTCATTGAATCACAATTCCAGTGGGTCAGAAGTTTACATACACTAAGTTGACTGTGCCTTTAAACAGCTTTGAAAATTCCAGAAAATTATGTCATGGCTTTAGTGTCACGTTCTGACCTTAGTTCTTTTGTTATGTCTTTGTTTTAAGTATGATCAGGGCGTGAGTTGGGTGGGTTGTCTATGTTCTTTTTTTATGATTTGGGATTTCTGTGTTTGGCCTGGTATGGTTCTCAATCAGAGGCAGCTGTCAATCGTTGTCCCTGATTGAGAACCATACTTAGGTAGCCTGGTTTCACTTTTGAGTTGTGGGTGCTTATTTTCTGTTCTGTGTTTTGTTTCACCGTTCAGGACTGTTCGTTTTGTCATTTTATTGTTTTGTTCAGTGTTCAGTATTTCTTATTAAAACAAGATGAACACTTTCCACGCTGCACCATGGTCCTCCTCTCTTTCTCCCAACGACAAACGTTACAGAAGCACCCACCACCAAAGGACCAAGCAGAGTGGTAACGGGCAGCAGCAGCGATCTCAGGACTCCTGGACATGGGAGGAGATTCTGGACGGCAAGGGACCCTGGACACAGGCTGGGGAATATCGCCGCCCCAAGGCTGAGCTGGAGGCAGTGAAAGCCGAGAGGCGGTGGTATGAGGAGGCAGCACGGCAGCACGGTTGGAAGCCCGAGAGGCAGCCCCAAAAATGTATTGGGGGGGTGCACACGAGGAGTGTGGCGAAGTCAGGTAGGAGACATGCGCCAGCTACTCGTGCTTACCGTGGAGAGAGAGGGACCGGGCAGGCACCGTGTTATGCTGTGAGGCGCCCAGTGCGGTACATAGCAGCGCCTCGTATCGGCCGGGCTAGAGTGGGCATCGAGCCAGGTGCCATGAAGCCGGCTCAGCGCATCTGGTCTCCAGTGCGTCTCCTCGGGCCGGGGTACATGGCACCAACCCTACGCATGCTGTCCCCGGTTCGCCAGCACAGCCCAGTGCGGGCTATTCCACCTCACCGCACTAGCCTGGCTACGGGGAGCATTCAGCCAGGTAGGGTTGGGCAGGCTCGGTGCTCGAGACCTTCAGTGCGCCTTCACGGTCCGGTCTATCCGGTGCCACCTCCACGCACCAGCCCTCCGGTGGCAGACCCCCGCACCAGGCTGTCTCTCCGTCTCCTCCATACAGGTGCTCCCGCCTGTCCAGTGCTGCCAGAGTCTTCCTCCTGCCCAGTGCTGTCAGAGTCTCCCGTCTGTCCTGAGCTGCCAGAGTCTCCCGTCTGTCCTGAGCTGCCAGAGTCTCCCGTCTGTCCTGAGCTGCCAGAGTCTCCGGTCTGTCCTGAGCTGCCAGAGTCTCCCGTCTGTCCTGAGCTGCCAGAGTCTCCGGTCTGTCCTGAGCTGCCAGAGTCTCCGGTCTGTCCTGAGCTGCCAGAGTCTCCGGTCTGTCCTGAGCTGCCAGAGTCTCCGGTCTGTCCTGAGCTGCCAGAGTCTCCGGTCTGTCCTGAGCTGCCAGAGTCTCCGGTCTGTCCTGAGCTGCCAGAGTCTCCCGTCTGTCCTGAGCTGCCAGAGTCTTCCGTCTGTCCTGAGCTGCCAGAGTCTCCCGTCTGTCAGGAGCTGCCAGAGCCATCCGTTACTCCGGAGCTGCCGGAATCTCACGCCTGTCCGGTGCTGCCGGAATCTCCCGTCCATTCGGGACCCATTGCTAGGGTCCCCAGTCCGAGGTCGGCGGCGAGGGTCGCCGCGTTAAAGAGGCCATGGAGGCGGGTTAAAAGGTGGACAAAGACTATGGTGGAGTGTATGTACACTTCTGACCCACTGGGAATGTGATGAAAGAAATAAAAGCTGAAAGAAAAATTCTCTCTACTATTATTCTGACATTTCACATTGTTAAAATAAAGTGGTGATCCTAACTGACTAAAGACAAGGAATTTTTACTAGGATTAAATGTCAGGAAATGTGAAACTGAGTTTCAATGTATTTGGCTAAGGTGTATGTAAACTTCCGACTTCAACTGTAGAATTTTTCTATATCCTAAATATAGACTTCCACCGAAGGTGGCTCCCCTGCCTGTTCGGCGGCGCTCGGCGGTCGTTGTCGCCGGTCTACTAGCTGCCACCAATCCCCTTTCCCTTTCTGTTTGTTATGTCTTATTGGTTGCACCTGTTTCTTGTTTGAGTTTTGATTCAGGGCTATTTAAGCCTGTTAGGCCCGCCTGCTTTTGTGCGGGCTTGTTCTCTGTTAGTCTAGGTTGGTTGCGTGTTATGTTCACTGACTGTTTGGTGTCCAGTATTGGGTTGGACATATTTGTTTTTGCTTGTCGTTTTGGCATTACTGTTGGATACCGTAATAAAGTTTGGTTTTCCCCATTATCCTCTGCTCTCTGCGCTTGACTCCGCACCCACCACTCCTGGCTGTGTGGCATGGTCTTTCTGCTCTTATGGACTAGCCTCTTCAATTCAAACCACAGGTTTTCAATGGGGATGAAATGCGGAGACTGAGATGGCCATTGCAAAATTTAGATTTTGTAGTCAATTAACCATTTCTTTCTGGATTTTGATTTGTGTTTGGGGTTATTGGCTTGTTGGAAGATCCACTTGCGGCCAAGTGTCAGCCTCCTGGCTGAGGCAACCAGGTTTTTTGGCAAAAATGTCCTGGTAGGTTCCTGGTAAAGTTCATGATGCCATCGACCTTAACAAGGGCCACAAACCCACCAAAGAGCTATTATCATGTCATCTGACCATTCTGTATGGAGGAATGGTCTAAGATCCTTCCCATTGTGTTCTCAAATCTCATAAAACATTTCAGAAAAAGGCTCAGTGTCATTATCCTCGCATGGGTAGGATGCTGGAGTACTGAAAACAAGGGTGCTTAATTAGAATTTCAGGGACATAATGACTATTTAATGACTATACATAACTCAATCCTGATTTATGCATATAATGTTGAGAAAAACAACCTCCCCAGACAGGCCTTAGATACAAGACAAACACCCTAACTAACTACATTAACAGTAGGCAGGGCGAAACAGGGTTATTTCAGACTGGCCAGTAAGCCTTGGCAATGTCCAGAGTTCCAGAGTCTGTACCAGACCAGATTCTCCAGTCATCAGTGTGCAGACCATGAGAAACTTTCGTTTCCTTTCTCTGTCTCTCCCTCGTTCCTTTTCCCTTCCTGCTCTCTTCCCATCCTGCTGTCTGTCTCCCTCTCTCTCCCTGTCCTCTGGCTCAGTCGTGTGTTTCCAAGAGATAAGACCCTTGCTCATTTCACACATGAGCAGAGAAGAGTTTGGGGGTGGTTGGTGTGTGTGTATGTGTATGTGTGTGAGTGAGAGAGAAGAAGGAGAGAGGAAGTGGGAGAGTGTGAGTAGTGGACTCTAACTTGGAATCACAGCCTCTCCTCCCATTCTTTCCCCTTTTCCCTTCTTTCTCGTCAAAGAGGATGATTGGCTCTCCCCATGGGTGGGTGTGTTCACCAGACCAATTTGACAGATACTGGAGACGTGGCCCATCTCTGTCACTCTGTTGCTTTTACAGATTCACCGCGTTCACTCCCAACACCAGGGATCAGATCAACAGTTGTAGTGCACTATACTAGGGATTATTAAGTGCGTT
This sequence comes from Oncorhynchus mykiss, assembly GCF_057628025.1. Taxonomy (NCBI): domain Eukaryota; kingdom Metazoa; phylum Chordata; class Actinopteri; order Salmoniformes; family Salmonidae; genus Oncorhynchus; species Oncorhynchus mykiss. Next base: position 25,242,392 of record NC_143023.1, on the reverse strand, counting down.
TCCTTCATGTCTTCAATACAAAACTTCCCAGCAATACATTGCACCAGGTTTCTGACAAAGGACTATCCCCCCCCCCCCACAAATTTGGTTGCTTGAATGAAAAGAAACCTCTCTCTCTCTCACACATATATATATTAATAGAGAGAGTAAATGTTGAAGAATGACCTGCCAGTGCCCACAGTCGACTAGGCCTGTCGCACGAAGGCAGAGAGTGGACAGTGGCAGACACCACTCGAAAATAGTTATTCATGCAAATACTACAGGTTAATGAAGAGTTTCACTGTCCTCCAAGCGCTTCCTTTGTCTCCTCAAGCTGTGTTGTTCTGATCAGAACCTGGTAGGAGGGGTGGGGGAAAAGAGGGAGGACAGAAGACCTCACTGTGCACTGTTCATTCATACAGACAGATAAGACATTCGATCCTCAGGGACCATGGTGAAGGTGCCACTACTGGGTATCATATATCACATCATCTCATATCATATCAGAAACCTTAGGGGTTTTCATTTTAAGAAGTATGCTTGGTTGCTCTGTCTCATTTTTGGTTCTCTCTCTGAATACTGGACTCTGACCAGTCTTATCATAGCTGGATGGCTAACAGTGAATCTGCCTCATCTAAGGTTTCACTATGCATTCAGAACTCTTATGCAACACATTACTTGATGGTAAAATTCTAAGGATCCTAAAATGCTTGTCAATTCACTTCCTGAACTCGGAGGTCTAGCACTTGTCGGCTGTAGTGTCTAGAGATTTGGAATGAGAACCCTGAGGTTAACAGTGCACCAGAACCATAGAGAGTGAGCAGGGTTCCACTCCATTCAAAAAGCCCCAGAGGACTACTGGAGGTGCAGAGGATAGTCAAAGTCTGGTTTGATAATCTGGATGTTCAGTGGACTGCTCAATTTGGGTTATTGCAGAAACTGACCTTCTTCCGGATTTAACTTCTGCAGCGCTAGTTGGAACTAGGAAAGTCTTACATTTCCGACATGCTAACTGGTTCTAGTTCTACACGTGCCACGTTCAAACAGTTAGCAGGTCGGACATTTCAGAGTTCCGACTAGCACGTGAACGTGGCACAAGAATATGACAACTTGTTGTTTATCCACGTAATATAAGGTTGGCGTAAAGAAAGTCAGCCAGCAGTGCGTTGGAGAAGGTGTGGTACAGTGTGTGTGTGTGTGTGTTCTTGTTATTAAATCAGACAGTAAATCAGGATCACCTTAATTGGGGAGGACAGGCTCATAGTAATGGCTGGAAGGGAATAATTGGAATGGTATCAGACTCATCAAGCACATGGAAACCATGTTTTTTATACCATTTAATTCACTCCATTCCAGCCATTATTATGAGCCATCCTCCCCTCAGCAGCCTCCTGTGGTTTATACAGCACATACTGTACACCTACAGGACAATATATGATTAAATATGAAATTGCATTACTGTCATATCCTCAGTGGAGTAATGAATGAATCCGTTCCGGAACTGGAGACATGGAGACAATCACTGATCTACTGTGAGCCAAATATATCTGTCCCGGAGTCATATACAGATACAACATGTCTCTGGATCTGTGTATTTGTATAATAATAATACTGTAATAATAAAACCCCCACATAGAGCCATGAAATGGAAAAGCCATATTGCTGCCAGCTTCCCTTCCTCTCCTTGCACCACTATAGGTGAGGCGAAACCCGTGAGACCCTCTGTAATAATAATGACAGTGCCAAACCTATCCTGACTGCTCTGCTATGGGTCTGGAGCCTGGTGTCTGAGGTACTGTACCTATCCTGCCTGCTCTGCTGTGGGTCTGGAGCCTGGTGTCTGAGGTACTGTACCTATCCTGACTGCTCTGCTGTGGGTCTGGAGCCTGGTGTCTGAGGTACTGTACCTATCCTGCCTGCTCTTCTGTGGGTCTGGAACATGGTGTCGGGGGTACTGTACCTATCCTGCCTGCTCTGCTGTGGGTCTGGAGCCTGGTGTCGGGGGTACTGCACCTATCCTGCCTGCTCTGCTGTGGGTCTGGAGCCTGGTGTCTGAGGTACTGTACCTATCCTGCCTGCTCTGCTGTGGGTCTGGAGCCTGGTGTCTGAGGTACTGTACCTATCCTGCCTGCTCTGCAGTGGGTCTGGAGCCTGGTGTCTGAGGTAATGTACCTATCCTGCCTGCTCTGTTGTGGGTCTGGAGCCTGGTGTCGTGGGTACTGTACCTATCCTGCCTGCTCTGCTGTGGGTCTGGAGCCTGGTGTCTGAGGTACTGTACCTATCCTGCCTGCTCTGTAGTGGGTCTGGAGCCTGGTGTCTGAGGTACTGTACCTATCCTGACTGCTCTGCTGTGGGTCTGGAGCCTGGTGTCTGAGGTACTGTACCTATCCTGCCTGCTCTGCTGTGGGTCTGGAGCCTGGTGTCTGAGGTACTGTACCTATCCTGACTGCTCTGCTGTGGGTCTGGAGCCTGGCTGAAGACTGACTGACTCCTATTGCCCTCCAGCAAGGGACACTCCGACAGGCCCTCTACCCATCAGGCCCCTGGGTGGCGGGGGCAGCAGCCTGTCTATGTCTGTGGTGTAGGGTTATTACAGAGCTGCCAGCCACAGTGAGTCCGGTCTATGTCTGTGGTGTTGGGTTATTACAGAGCTGCTAGCCACAGTAAGGCCAGTCTACAGTATGTCTATGGTGTAGGGTTATTACGTAGCTGCCAGCCACAGTGAGGCCAGTCTATATCTGTGGTGTTGGGTTATTACAGAGCTGCCAGCCACAGTGAGGCCGGTCTATGTCTGTGGTGTTGGGTTATTACAGAGCTGCCAGCCACAGTGAGTCCGGTCTATGTCTGTGGTGTTGGGTTATTACAGAGCTGCCAGCCACAGTGAGGCCGGTCTATGTCTGTTGAGTAGTTATTACAGAGCTGCCAGCCACAATGAGGCCGGTCTATGTCTGTGGTGTTGGGTTATTACAGAGCTGCCAGCCACAGTGAGGCCGGTCTATGTCTGTGGTGTTGGGTTATTACAGAGCTGCCAGCCACAGTGAGGCCGGTCTATGTCTGTGGTGTTGGATTATTACAGAGCTGCCAGCCACAGTGAGGCCGGTCTATGTCTGTGGTGTAGTTATTACAGAGCTGCCAGCCACAGTGAGTCCATTCTATGTCTGTGCAATAGTGAGAAAGATGAATATTGTGCATATGGGTGCAATCATATGCCCACTTGATTGTCAGATTTTCTTTTATATCTATTCTGCTCTGCCCCTTACTGCCTTATATTCTGGTAAAAACAGCAGTACTAACTAACTACAGTCATCAATGCTGTTATCAATTAGAAAAATATATACGGCTGTGTGTGCATCAAGGCTGCAGAAAATCACCATCCCATCTGCCTCTATTTAACAAAGCCTACACTTGCTTGAACATTTGCTAACATTATATTTGGTTATCATCTTTGCAAAATACCAATTTTGGATGCAGCAATTGTATTCGCTAGAATGCTAACGGTCATTGATATATGCTGTAACAAAATTTTGCCAAAAAGCCATTTTACTGGTTGAAGTTTAAGTTGTTTTTAAGTCTATTGCAGTTAAGCAGGACATTCATACGAGCCTTAAATACCAATTATAATCCAGAGGTATTGTGAAATGCATTTATAAGCAACATGTAAATGGAGGCTTGTTTTCCCCGGCGCTCTTTGAGAACTCCCGTGTTCTGCCACCAACATGGCACGCATTGCCCTCGTTTACAAACACACAAAGGGGTCTATTTATCATTGTACTGGAAAGTAATGTCTGGAAATTGGACTGAATCTCTAGGGTTTAAATCCAGAGTTCATGATAAAGTATAAGGAATGGGAATAGGTGGAGGTGGAGTGGGAAAAAGAAAAGGACAACAACGATTGGTGCTTAATAAAAAAGTGGACTAGTAGAAGATGATTGGTGTGTAATAAGAAAAGTGGACTAGTAGAAGATGATTGGTGCTTAATAAGAAAAGTGGACTAGTAGAAGATGATTGGTGCTTAATAAGAAAAGTGGACTAGTAGAAGATGATTGGTGCGTGATAAGAAAAGTGGACTAGTAGAAGATGATTGGTGCGTAATAAGAAAAGTGGACTAGTAGAAGATGATTGGTGCTTAATAAGAAAAGTGGACTAGTAGAAGATGATTGGTGCTTAATAAGAAAAGTGGACTAGTAGAAGATGATTGGTGCTTAATAAGAAAAGTGGACTAGTAGAAGATGATTGGTGCGTAATAAGAAAAGTGGACTAGTAGAAGATGATTGGTGCTTAATAAGAAAAGTGGACTAGTAGAAGATGATTGGTGCTTAATAAGAAAAGTGGACTAGTAGAAGATGATTGGTGCATAATAAGAAAAGTGGACTAGTAGAAGATGATTGGTGCTTAATAAGAAAAGTGGACTAGTAGAAGATGATTGGTGCTTAATAAGAAAAGTGGACTAGTAGAAGATGATTGGTGCTTAATAAGAAAAGTAGACTAGTAGAAGATGATTGGTGCGTAATAAGAAAAGTGGACTAGTAGAAGATGATTGGTGCTTAATAAGAAAAGTGGACTAGTAGAAGATGATTGGTGCTTAATAAGAAAAGTGACCTAGCAATGTCCTTCCTGTCAGTTGTAGTACATTCATATATAGCATTCAGTAATTGAATAGACTATTGGATATGCTGCTCAGGTACATTCATTCATACTTGGATTCATGGAGATCTGATGGTCAAAATATCTCCATTGTACACATGAGTCACCCACACGTGACACGTCAATATGAGAAAGAAAGAACGAAGAAAAGACAGAAATGAGAGAAAGAAAGGACATTGCTATGGAATGTCAAGGTCTGGGGTTGAGAAAAGCACCCTGTACATTCATTTATTTGATCTAAAAAGTACAATATGCGCTCTTCACTTTCTAAGCAGAAGAACAAATAACATTTGGTCACAATACATTCAGGAGACAAACACAAATCAAGCAGGTTTTATCTCCTTTGTCTTTGTATAATTTTTCTCTCAAACGTCTTCCACCAACACCATTCAGCTCTGCCATTAACGGAGCTGCAGTAATGGGGGCCGAGAAAACGTGATTAGAGTGGTAGAGTGTGTGTGTGTGCGAGAGAGTGTGTGTGATATAAATTATGGAGTCATAAATCACGCTGTGGGGTGGGCAGAAAGGCATTAACATACACCAGTGACGTGCCAACAAACAACGGTCTAATTATTCGGCAATTACCTGGTTTAATAATGCCTTTCCAGGGGCCAGTTTGACGACCTGTCGCCACGGTGATGAGGATCATAATGGATTGGTTAATACGTGGGCACTGGGTTCTCAACGTGTACATTAGATACTGGGGAGGTTACATGTTGTCACAGAGAGGCGTCTCAGGGTCACCTTGCTACTGCAAGGAGGTGTCAGAGCTCTGAGTATGGCTGCCCCAAAGGCCTGTCTTCCACCTGCTCATTCAGAGAAAGTGTTCATAATTAAACCTTTTAGTGGTTAGATCATGGTCAAGGACAAAAAGGCCTGCACACTATATTCATCTCCTAATACCACATTTTAATTGTGACAATGTTTTGTTCCACAATGGATCTTTGTCAGGTCAAACATGCATGGTTTTAATCACACATATTCTGTCACACCAACCAGTGTTTTTCAGCCATTTGATGGACACCTGACCTTATGCTAACAGAAGTGTGATGTATGTCTGCTGGGTATTATTCTGTGGGTGAAGGCCTTGACAGATAGATCATGTAGCAGATATATGGACTGCATCACCAATCAGATGTGGTTTCTTCTCCTCTGAAAAGGTGTTATCATAGCTGACATTTCCCATCATACCGCAGGGCAGAATCAGACCTGGATCTCTGTCTGACAGGGCATCATACTGGTAGGTAGTGGTACAATAGCTAAATGGTGTTTTCTATTTACACACTGAGATGTGGTGCTGGCCACAGGTCAATGAGTTTCACCCTCGCCTATACAAACCTTCAAAATAACACCACAAAACACTGTCTCGACCTGCAGGAGCAACCTCAATAGATACATTTGGTTGCTGCAGTCTCAAAGCAATTGGCCAGCCAGTTTAAAATCAGCCCAGCCTTTTCTTATTTTTACTTCAAAAGACCAACCAGCACAATCAATCCAGCCAATGTTATCCATTTAGATGCCCATGATAGACTACCATTACATTCATTCCAGTTCCCATACCTTCAATGTTCCAAATGGTGGACCACCAATCAAGTTCCCGCCCCTCCGATGCTCACACTGGCCAACCACATCCAATCTGTTTCCCGCCCCTCCCACACTCCCAATTGTGGACCACCACATCCAATCCAATTTGCGCCCTTAAATCGACCAATCCACTTCCAGCCCTGTCGTTGCTCCCAATGGTGGGCGACCACATCCAATCCGATTTGCGCCCATAGGTCGACCAATCCACTGCCGCCCTGTCGTTGCTCCCAATGGTGGACCACCTCAACCAATCCCTCTGCTGCCCCTTCAATGCTCCCACTGGAAGGGGAAATAGTATTGGTTATTTAATACATTTTTTAATAGAAAATTTCCCACCATTTCCCCGCTTAGTTAATCCCCACGCTGGCCTGCGGGAGGATGATTGGCGTGTAATTACTGGCTGTTGGTACAGACAAGACCCAATATGTGCTTCCTCTACGGTTTCCCTCTTATTCTCTATCTCTATGATTTCCTCTCTCCATCTACTCTCTCTCTCGTCTCTACAGCAGCAAGATCTCTTTGTTAATCTCCATCCTCTCCTCTCTCCACGTCTCTCTCTCCATCTCGTACCGTCCTCTCTTCCCCTATTCTTTTCCATCTGCTTCCTATTCTCTCTCTCTTTCCTGTCTATCCTCAATTTCTCTCCTCTTTTCTTTCGTCCTGGCACTTCATCTTCTCTCTCCTTCCTCTATCTGTCTATCTGAGGAGATATCATCTCCCTAGGGAGTGTGTGAGTGGGTGTTAGTTTAAAAAATATATCTTTATTTCTCCTTTTTCTGGTGAGTGAGATAAGAATGGAAGAAGAACCATTTGGTTTTCAGTTCGGTAATAATTTTCTGTCAATCTATCGAGGCTGGTATCAGGTCTGAGCCAAAGGGCGAGTTAAACTTCTCTGTTCATTCTGTTGAGGACACATGTTAATAAAGCAGGCCTGAGATAACAGTAATTACCTCTATGTGGCTTCTGCTCCACTCCTCGCTGGGGACACACTGTACTGTACTGCACTGGGCTGGGAGAGACAGGTCTGCCTCTAGTCAGGCCGTTACGTCGCAAAGATTAATATTTCATTAGAATACACCCTCAGTGATACACCAAACGTAACATCCGCCTCTCCTCACCCCCTCCTCCTCATCTCTCTTCCCTCCTCACCCGCCTCTCTCTAACTCCTTCTACTTCTCTCCCTCTCTCTTTTCTCCCTTATCCCTCTCTCCACTCTTCACTCCTCTCTCCTCACCCCCTCCTCCTCACCTCACTTCCCTCCTCACCCGCCTCTCTCTAACTCCTTCTACTTCTCTCCCTCTCCCTTTTCTCCCTTATCCCTCTCTCCACTCTTCACTCCTCTCTCCTCACTCCCTCCTCCTCACCTCACTTCCCTCCTCACCCGCCTCTCTCTAACTCCCTCTACTTCTCTCCTCTCTCTCCTCCCCCACACCTCTCTCCCCTCTCTAGTCTTCACTCCTCTCTCCTCACTACCTCCTCCTCATCTCTCTTCCCTCCTCACCCGCCTCTCTCTAACTCCTTCTACTTCTCTCCTCTCTCTCCTCCCCCACACCTCTCTCCCCTCTCTAGTCTTCACTCCTCTCTCCTCACTCCCTCCTCCTCATCTCTCTTCCCTCCTCACCCGCCTCTCTCTAACTCCCTCTACTTCTCTCCTCTCTCTCCTCCCCCACACCTCTTTCCCCTCCTCCCCTTCACTCCTCTCTCTAACTCCCTCTACTTCTCTCCTCTCTCTCCTCCCCCACACCTCTCTCCCCTCTCTAGTCTTCACTCCTCTCTCCTCACTCCCTCCTCCTCATCTCTCTTCCCTCCTCACCCGCCTCTCTCTAACTCCTTCTACTTCTCTCCTCTCTCTCCTCCCCCACACCTCTCTCCCCTCTCTAGTCTTCACTCCTCTCTCCTCACTCCCTCCTCCTCATCTCTCTTCCCTCCTCACCCGCCTCTCTCTAACTCCCTCTACTTCTCTCCTCTCTCTCCTCCCCCACACCTCTTTCCCCTCCTCCCCTTCACTCCTCTCTCTAACTCCCTCTACTTCTCTCCTCTCTCTCCTCCCCCACACCTCTTTCCCCTCCTCCCCTTCACTCCTCTCTCTAACTCCCTCTACTTCTCTCCTCTCTCTCCTCCCCCACACCTCTTTCCCCTCCTCCCCTTCACTCCTCTCTCTAACTCCTTCTACTTCTCTCCCTCTCCCTTTTCTCCCTTATCCCTCTCTCCACTCACTCCTCTCTCCTCACTCCCTCCTCCTCACCTCACTTCCCTCCTCACTCGCCTCTCTCTAACTCCCTCTACTTCTCTCCTCTCTCTCCTCCCCCACACCTCTTTCCCCTCCTCCCCTTCACTCCTCTCTCTAACTCCCTCTACTTCTCTCCTCTCTCTCCTCCCCCACACCTCTCTCCCCTCCTCCCCTCCACTCCTCTCTCTAACTCCCTCTACTTCTCTCCTCTCTCTCCTCCCCCACACCTCTCTCCCCTCTCTAGTCTTCACTCCTCTCTCCTCACTCCTCTCTCCTCACTCCTCTCTCCCCTCTCTAGTCTTCACTCCTCTCTCCCCTCTCCAGTCTTCACTCCTCTCTCCCCTCTCTAGTCTTCACTCCTCTCTCCTCACTCCTCTCTCCTCACTCCTCTCTCCCCTCTCTAGTCTTCACTCCTCTCTCCTCACTCCTCTCTCCTCACTCCTCTCTCCCCTCTCTAGTCTTCACTCCTCTCTCCTCACTCCTCTCTCCCCTCCTACCCTTCTCTCCTCTCTCCTCACCCCTAACCTCTTCTCATCAACCCTCTTCTTCCCCCCTCCTCTCCTCTCCATATTAGCATCGTCCTCAACTCTCCAACCCTCTTCCTCTCCTCTCTTAACTTGATCATTCCCTCTGCTTCTCTCCCTGTCTCTATCGCCTCCATATTAGCATAAGTAATTAGAGATTCCTATCTGCCTGCATGGGATTGCCAATTTAAAATGAATGTGTTGATCTCTTTGATTTGTTTGGATTTAGGAGCTGCCTGTCATGTACAATTAAGATAACGTGTAGGGATGGTAGACTGGAGGGTGGGGGACAAGGGGCTCGGTGGGGGGGTTTGCAAACCCCTCCTCTTAAATTGTTATCTCTTTTTATTTTTTGTTCCCAACTCTCCAGAGCTCTGTGAAGACTAAAGAGCTGCTGAACAGAGGGCTGCTGGTGAATACTGAAGTATAGTGAGTCTGTGGGGCCAGTGGCGGTACAGGAAGATGAATGGGGGTTGTGACTCTGGCTCCATGTAATTCCATTGATTTAACTTCACAGGAAATCTGCAAGAAACACAGGGATCTATACCCACTTAAACTGACAAATAACACTTGCTTTAAATAAAGGGCCATGCCAAAACAGGCAAACAGACTGAACAGTGCTCTCACACAGTTAAAGTCACAGCATTTAAGTTTTACCCAATCAAAAAGCATGTCTGATTTGTAGACGTGAGAAAGTGTCAGTGGGAGCTGTCATGGCCCATGAATTAATTTTGACCTACTAAATGAACACTTTGAACAAGCTCCACAAATGAAGTAAACACCTGCTTCCTCTTTCACCCCCAGCAAAATGAGGTAGGATAATTCACCTTTGATGTTAGTGAAGAACCTGAGTTTACTACCTGTGAAGACTTTTTCATCAGGCATACATATTACACACAGATGGCCGTAAATAAATAGATGGACATCTGACTCATGCTTGCACAACACCCACACCACTTCTGTCACTTTAAAGTAACCCTGGGGCCGATTGTTGTTCAACACAAGAGATTTCTTCGACCTCGCATCTTCTGTGACTTCCTACTTTGCGTGAATGACTCTTTCACGCTCGGGCTGGGGAGAGATGGTTCTGTTCATCATTTGGAGATTCATTTTCATGCAGAGGGCCCACTGACAGGTGTGTGTGTGTGTGTGTGTGTGTGTATGTAAAAGGAATGTGTGTGAGCATGTGTGCGTGCGTATGTGCATGCATGCGTTCATCCGTGCGTGTGTGTGTGCGTGCACGAGGCTTATTAAACCTGCTTTGAAAGGAGGAGCAGGAAGGCAGGCAAAACTTTTTTTACTGTTCTGACAACATAATTTGCATTCTGTAATTAACTGTCTCTCTTGCTCTTTCCCCCCCCTATTTTTTTACTCTCCTCCCCTCACTTTCCTGCAGGGGTTAGTGTCTGACGCTTCTCAGCCTGTGAATTAGGTCTGTGTTGCCCTGGTAACAGGTCTTTATCAAAGACCAACACACTGAGGTGGGAGAAAAGCCGACATCTGAAGAGTGTGTGTGTGTATGTGTGTGTGTGTGTGTGTGTGTGTGTGTGTGTGTGTGTGTGTGTGTGTGTGTGTGTGTGCGTGTGCGTGTGTGTGTGTGTGTGTGTGGGTGTGTTTGCGTGTGAGAGTGTGTGTGAGTGTGTGAGTGTGTGGGTGTGTGTGAGTGTGTGGGTGTGTGTGAGTGTGTGGGTGTGTCATTGCGTTACAGTTTTTTTCTGAACTGGAAAGAATAGGAGAAAGAAAATTAAGCTGGAGAAACAATGACATTGGAGTTTCCACAGCAGGTTGATTGCGGCAGGCAGGCAGGCAGGCAGGCAGGCAGGCAGGCAGGCAGGCAGGCAGGCAGTAAGGCAGGCAGTAAGGCAGGCAGGCAAGGAGGCAGGCAGGGTTTCAGAATAACTGCAGGTGGTAGGGCCTCTCTGATAACACTCCATTAATGCTGCCATGCCACTGTGACAGCCAGGGTCTTGCAGAGTAATGATCATTCACAACTACTGCACTAACTGCCACCACACTGCAGAGGGAGTGCATAAGGGTCTCCATATACCCCCTTCTCAAATTCCTCTACAGAAATACTGCAGACATAATAGCATGTCACTTCAATGTGTTAGTGCTGCAGGAACATGCTAGAAAACCCTGAAAACCAACTTCCACAATTATCCCTGCCTATACTACTATCAACTATTACAACTCACACTAACATTAACACTAGCTAATAATAAAAACATGTATACAAAAAACTCTATTGATGTCTTGGCAGTGAAGTTATTTGTCACTTCTGCTGTCTGTGTATGTGCCTGTGCACGTGTGTGTGAGTGTGAGTGTGTATCCCAACCCAGCAGTGGGTTTATCCCAGCCCAGATCGATCACTGCATAGTAGGGGTATCTGAAGACTAAACAGTATACTGCTGTGAGTCCCTGTCTTTTGTCTGCTTCCTCCCTTCCCTCTGTGTTCTCTGAGTGGGAAAGGAGGCATGGCCATTAGCCAGCGGCCAGGAGAGTGTCTCCATGTAATGGCTATTGAACGGGCCGCTCCACTCACAACGAGAGGTAATCAAAGCCCTGTATAATTACACACCTCTTTACTCCTCACCTCCCAAAGACCAGCCATTGTGCGTTGAGCTCTCCACTTTATAATGACACGGTAGGGGATGAGGCAGGGTGGAAGGTGGCTGGAGTAAAAGGGGGGTCACAGATGCAATCATGTACCAATAGTGGAGGTGCATGAAGATGGCGGCCACCATGCACTTCACACAATTCTCTCGTTTGCTAAGTTCACTGTAAAGTACATTGCCCTCTGTTACTCTTTTTTGTATGGTCCTTAGCACAGTTAACATGATCCCAATTTTGGTCCGAGACGACGACAATAAAAATAAATACATGAAAAGGTAGATTGTGCATTATTGGTGCATTGAACCATGTAACACGCCGTAGATTTAAAAACTCTATGAATAGTGCTAAAACAATGACGCCATATCTACGTTCTGCCACCTTCATGCACGTTCCCCATTGCAAAGAAGCATTTGCAATTTAGTTTTATTATGAGTGAGTTGGCTAGTAAAGAAACAGAGCAATACTTCATCTCTTCTTCTGACCAATAGGCGGTGAGAGCACAAACAGTCTATTTGGACTTTGGCAGGGAATGGACTGGTTCTGCACTCATAAACTAAGACATAAAGGCTTCAAGAAAATTAAACTACTGATATAACATGGGCCCAAGGGCCTATAGAAAACCAATCAGTGTGATTGGTAGGTCTGGCTATCTTGCCTCACAGCTTTCAGAGACTGAAGAAGGCCCATTAACCCTGACCAAGGCAGCTTGACTTGAGTGTTGATACTGTCATTAAACCAAATCCTTGCTTTCATGGACTGATAGGGTCTATAGTATGCCGTGCATGGCTATCATTTGAATCGTGGTGGTTCTGTGGTCACTAAGTGTTCTAACTTCAACGCTGACTTTGATCGGCATGCTGCTCCAGTCCCTCTCTGTCATCTCTAATAGGATCAGGCCCTAATTAGAGGCCCTCTGCAGGACTTACACACACATTCTCTCTTTCTCCTCTTTCCTTCTCCCACTCCATCACAGATTTAGCATTTATATTGCCTATGATTATACCTTCCCAAGCATCCTGTTTATAGGGACTGTTGTATCAGACACACGCATTCACACTGATGCATCTGTTGTAACATCAGCGTGCCCCCCTGTCAACCCAGTACCCTTTAGATGGCTTTTATTTGAGACCAGGTCCACTGAGCTGGCTTTGGTGCATTAGTGCACTCCCACTTCCCATGATGACTTGAACTTGTTCACTCAGAGAGACCCATGAGTGATTGACAGGCTACCCAGACTATTTGCATTGCCCCCCCCCCCCCCCCCCACCCCCACTTCTATGCTGCTGCTACTCTCTGTTTATTATCTATGCATATTCACTTTAACTCTACCTACATGTACATATTACCTCAATTACCTCGACTAATGTTTACTTATCTATTTTTTTCTTAACACTTATTTATCTTGAAACTGCATCGTTGGTTAAACTCTTGAGTTTAGGGTGCAGTATTTTGATGTTTGGATGAAAAACGTACCCAAATGAAACTGCCTATTTCTCAGGCCCAGAATCTAGAATATGCATATGATTAGGATAGAAAACACTCTAAAGTTTCCAAAAATGTCAAAATATTGTCTGTGAGTATAACAGAACTGATATTGCAGGCGAAAACCTTTTCCTGAAAGCTCTCTGTTCCATTGCCTGCCTTCCCTTCATTTAAAGGGATATCAACCAGATTCAATTTCCTATGGCTTCCACATGGTGTGAACAGTCTTTAGACATAGTTTCAGGCTTTTATTTTGAAAAATTAGCGAGAAAGATCACATCGCGTCATTGTATGGCTGAGTGTCAACAGCGTTTTGCATGCGCAACAGCTTGGAGCAGACATTTCTCTCTCTCTCCTATTGAAGAAGCTACAGTCCCGGTTGAAATATTATCGATTATATATTGTAAAAACAACCTGAGGTTTGATTATAAAAAAAACGTTTGACATGTTTCTACACACTTTATGGATTCTATTTGGAATTTTCGTCTGCGACGTCGTGACCGCTCGAGCCTGTGGATTTCTGAACATAACACGCCAACCAAATGGAGGTATTTTGGATATAAAAATAATCTTTATGGAACAAAAGGAACATTTAATGTGTAACTGGGAGTCTCGTGAGTGCAAACATCTGAAGATCATCAAAGGTAAGCGATTCATTAGATTGCTTTTCTGACTTTCGTGACCAATCTACTTGGCTGCTAGCTGTTTGTAATGTTTTGTCTACTGAGAGAGATGTCCTTACATAAACGCTTGGTATGCTTTTGCCGAAAAAAGCTTTTTTGAAATCTGACACGCCAGGTGGATTAACAACAAGCTAAGCTGTGTTTTGCTATATTGCACTTGTGATTTCATGAAAATTGTATATTTTTAGTAATTTAATTTGAATTTGGCGCTCTGCAATTCAGCAGATGTTGACGAAAATGATCCCGCTAACGGCTTGGGTGCATCAAGAAGTTAAGGGCTTGTAGTAAGTAAGCATTTCACTGTAAGATGTTGTATGCTGTACCTGTTGTATTTGGCGGATGTGACAAATGCAAATTGGTTTGATTTGATTTGATGTTTACAGGTTGTCCCTGAGAGACAGAGTGTATTTGAAGATAGGCCTGTTCTCTATGACAGGGAGAGAAGGTTTTCTTAGTCAAGTGGAAATCACAACAGGTGTCCTGCTAGGTTAAACAAGTGTCCTCTGTCCTCTCTAGTGTGCTCTCTCACACACTTCTCCTATGACAGCAGCACTTTGTCCATACTCACTCCACTGTTGTCTCTCCTCTCTCTCTATCTCCCCTCTCCCCCCTACTCTCTCTGTGTCTGTCTCTCTCCCTCCACTAATCATCAGGGGTACATGAGAAAACTAACTGGAAAAGTCTTAACCATTTAGAAAAAAAGGCATTTCTCCCGACTCCTGTGCTTCTTTGACTGTTGGGTTGTGGCTTTCCTTATCAGTGTGTGTCAGGGTGGAGGGAGAGAGAGACAGAGGAGAGAGAGAGGGGATAGAGAGAGGAGAGAGTGAGAGGATAGAGTGAGAGGAGAAAGAGAGAAGAGAGAGAGGGTAGAGAGAGAGGAGGGAGAGAGGAACTAAGCTAATCCAAAAGAGCTCTTCTTTGCTAATCTCAAATGAGATGGAAATCCGGCCGATTCAAAAGACCAAAACATGCAGCCTTCTGCTTTTCGAGCTGGCTTAAGGCGAAAAAACAATCATTTACAAATATGATAAATAAAAAATTAATAATGAAATTGAAAAAGTACAGAGAAAGAAAAGTATTTTGGACTCAGCAACAGTAGCCACTGTTTTGGATTTTCACTGCAGAAGTTTGCTTGTGTTGACTTTACATAGACTATACATATTTGATAGGATCTCTGTGGTGTTGAGTTTGTTCATGATATTCATGCCTCTCTCTTTCCTTCATTACAGCTAATTCCCTTGGTAGAGTGAGCTTAATTATGTTCAAATGAATAGTTGTCCTTCTATGTAGCACAGCTGTTGTCATGCCTCCTTCTGAGGTTTGGAGGATAAAGAAGTATTAGGCAGAGAAAGAACACCTCCCTGTTCACCCTCTGCTTATGAATCTGTACGTTTCACTTTCTCTCTACATCTCCCTTTCTATCCCTCAATCTCTCTTCCTCTTTCTCTCCCTCCCCCATTTCTTTCTCTCCTTATCCCGCCTCCCTCCATTTCCCTCCCTCACTCATCTCGTTCAGCTGCCCTTTCACTAAAACTCATTCCGCTCTGTCATTTCTCAAAAACAGTATTCTACACTGTACAGACAGTTTACCATGCTATGGCATCCTGTTAGGTGTTGTGTGTTCTTTCCCCCAGCCTTGACAATGCAGTTCAATCTAACCTGTTGTACAGATGAATTTGATTCATGACCCACTTCAGTGTTGGGCATCAGAGAGATGGACGGACAGAGGTCGCTGAGTATTTTAATCACCTGCAGAGAGCGAGAGAGAGGCAGAGAGGGAGAGTGAAAGGGAATGGGGTAGAGAGAGAGAGAGATAAAGAAAGGAAGAGAGAAAGGGAGTGAGAGAGAGAAAGAAAGAAACATCAGAGTTTGGCAGGAGTGAGAAAGCGAGCTAGTCATTTAGTGAGGCATGGGAGACAGATCAGTCTAAATCCTAATTGGAGCGTTTTACAGTTTAATCATCCCCAGATGTGACAGAGCCTCACCTGGTCTGGTCCCTACACAGGGCTTAATCAGCAGAGAGTGGGTATATGTGGTGTGTGTGTGTTGGGGCAGTGACACCTCCATTCATCTTTGAGGAACTGGCAAAGAATGCCCCTGTCTCACTAATGGCATTATTTGTTTTTCAGACATCAGACAGATGCATTCTAATTCACCCTCACCCCTCTTCTCTGAACACACAGACACACAGGCACACACACAAATAAAAATAAATAAAAATGACATTCATGAGCCAGAACTAAGCAGGACTTCTATCTTGTGAAGTTGGGCTGTATTTTTCTTTCTTGACGCCTGTGAGCTTTTATTATTTCTATTTCTCTTCAAGTCACTCACTTCCTGTTCCTGTTTGATCCTGGAGAAGAAAGCCCAGTGGTGCTGAAGGAGTCAGAGCCGGCCTCCCAGACTCACACAGCCAGTAAGATTAGTCCCCTGCTTGTTGAGGATTCTGGAACTTTCCTTGTCAAAGAAAAACACTTTGGCCAAACTAACTGCTGACTGCACTGCAGTAAAAAGGAGTGGCTGGCTGCATCGTGGCTGGTGGCTCCAGGACCACAGTCAGCTCCATGGAGGGATGTGGCAGAACAGGAGCAAATACTAGCTGGGATTATCCTGTTCAAACTGGGGTCTGTGTTCTCAGTTTGACAGTTTTTCTATCTGCATCTCTCTCTCTCTCATAATTACCACACTCTTCCCCCTGTCTTTCTCCCTTGTCCCCCTCTCTTTCCCTCTTTCCAATTTTCCTTTTATCCCTATCATCGGTTCCTAATGGTTCTCCTCTTACATTATTTCTCATACAGTCCTTGGAAAATGTCACTTGCTTAATTAAATCAGAGAGACTGGGAGAGAGCATAATGATAAAAGGGGCTGAGGGGCAGGGAGGGGTTAGCCACTGAACCTGTTAAGAAGACTGACCTTTTAAGCTTTAAAGCGTGCAGAGAAGGTTGGTGAATCTTAGGGACATACCCAAATGTTCAGTGAGCCTTCAAGGGCTTCCCCCAAGCACTGACTGTGCTCAGTCTGAACACTAGAGGGAGCCAATGCTCTTCTCTCTCACACTGCCAGCTTTGTAATGGGGTGAATGCAAAATATCCAACAGCATCTATATATATATACACAGTAAAAAGAATCATGTTGTTTTTACAGTAACTTACTGGCAGACAGTTATCTGTAAGTTACTATACAAAATGTACAGTATATTACTGTAAATTCCAAATAAACCAAAGTAATGTACTGTTAAACCAAAGTTTCTTTGGAATTTATGGTAACATACTGTACCTTTTTTTTTGTGTGTGAGAGCTTTAGTGTTTGAATGCTGACAGATCTGTGCCAGTGCATGGGGGAGTGTATTGGCAGATATGTATTGATGATTGTGTGTATTACTCGTTTGCCAGGCCATCATTGTAAAGAATAATTTGTTCATATCTGACTTGTGTGGTTAGATAAAGGTTATTTAAAATGAAAGTATACTTGTTTTAATAAAGTGCACTACCAGAGCAAACCTCCACTACTACTACTACTACTACCACCACAACCAAGGATGATCACAACCTATATGACTACAATAAGTGCTACAAAGACAACAACAGTGCTTCAGTACATGTGGCTACCAGCTCTTCTACTCTGCTAGCCTCCAGGGACCACAGTAGTATCTTGGGACGGAGGAAGCTAGTGACAGGTGGATCTACAGCAGTTCAGTTATATCGCTCTGCCTGCCTGCCTGCCTGCCTGTCTGCCTGTCTGCCTGGCGGTTGGCTTGCTTGACTCCTCCATATCACTGGATCTCCCTCCCTGCACAGAGCAGAGCGAGCGCCTCTAGGGCTTTCAAATCTTATCATCAGTGAAATGCATTAAAGAGAACATTAATATAAAAGAACATGCCAGAATGTTCCTTCCAGAAGGCTCAAAAAGAATCCAATAGCAACATCACACGTTTGAGGTGAGGATTAGACTGGAGAAGGTTTCTGGTCACACTGCTACTACACAAAACATAGACATGCAAAGTCAAACTTACCCATTCACACAAATAGAAACACTCAAAGTACAAAAAAATGCATTACTGTACACATAGCTACTCAAACAAATACAAGGACCCACACACAAAAAGATACCCTCTTACAATGAAATCTATGTGACACATGACTGGAATCTGAACAAGAATCGTGCTCCTTAGAAATCCTAAGCTGCTTCCACCCTACATTCATTCACGCGCAGTGGTTGAGAATGCAGTGATGTCATCGCCTGCTCTTTTCAACGACAGGGGATAAGGGGAGAGAAAGGGTCCATTGAGTGAGATGGCCCTTACCTCCATTCACACTCTCTGTCTCTGTGGTTGATTCCAGAAACAGCTCCTGGACTCCCACTGCTAACCCTGCCTTGCCTTTCACCCCTGCTTCATACTCTGCTTAAACCCCGGTTTCGTACTTTGATCATTGATTGATGCGTCTGAGGGCAGCTACAGCTGAAAGGCTGAAAATGTTACAGTAGTGAGAAAATAGAAACAGGAAGGAAGGATGCCCTCCAGCTATCATATATGCCATTCCATCAACCAAGGCAGTTAGACTTCTGTAGGTGCTAAGTGCTAACCTGCTGACAGTCATAGTCAACCTGTGTCACAACTCTCCCTACCTCACACTCGCAAATTAAAGTGCACATAGGCATGCGCACACATGCATGCTCACACACTCACTGACTCTCTCACACACATACACGCACACACTTTTTCCTTCCGTGAAAAGAACCTCCATGGACCAGCAGTATGAGTTACCCGGCAGTATGAGTTACCAGGCAGTATGAGTTACCCGGCAGTATGAGTTACCCGGCAGTATGAGTTACCTGGCAGTATGAGTTACCCGGCAGTATGAGTAGGAAGTTCTGTCTCTCTCTCCCTCTAGGCTACCACCTGCCTCCAGCTTCCCAAAACAACTCCCCACACGTTCAACTGGGAATCCCTCCTAAACCCTGTTTGACATTCAATGATTCAACCACACCACATACTGTGGAAACGAAGCATATTCAATCTTCCCAATTGTAATAAAACAAACGTTTTTTTTTATTGTTCATACATCTAAAGGGTATGTAGTAGTACACATGGCCGGTCAGGCTTCCAAAATCCAAAACACTCAGCAGGACATACGGTATGTGTGGCATCCTCTGATAAATTAGTCATGCCATCACTTCCTGGTGGAAGAGAGGGCACATGCAAACAGAGTGGCTTTCCTTGTTAATGCAGGAGCAAAGGAACCTGAACATTTTATGACAACTAAATTATTCAGTCTACAGTTTGGATGACAAAAAAACAGGGACATTCTGAAAAAATATACTCTGAGTATACCAAACATTAGGAGCACCTCAATACTGAGTTGCACCCCCCGTCGGGGCATGGACTGTACAAGGTGTAGAAAGTGTTCCTTAGGGTGGTGGACCATTCTCGATACACACGGTAAACTACTGAGTGTGAAAAACCCAGCAGCATTGCAGTTCTTGACACAAACCGGTGTGCCTGGCACCTACTACCATACCCCATTCAAAGGCACTTACATCTTTTGTTTTGCCCATTCACCCTCTGAATGGCACATAATACACAATCCATGTCTCAATTGTCTCAAGGTTTAAAAAGCCGTCTTTAACCCATCTCAACCCCTTCATCTAAACTGATTAACAGGTGACATCAATCAGCAATCGTAGCTTTCACCTGGTCAGTCTATGACATGGAAGAGCAGGTGTTTTTAATGTTTTGTATAATCAGTGTATAATCTATTGAAAAGGGAAGATATGTTGAGTGGATAGTGAGTAGACATTCACAAATTATCATAATTAGCAGTTTGGACACGCAGACACACATATGCTGCAGCCTACGTACACACAAAGTACACACACACGAACACACACACACAATCCAGCAGCAGACAAAGTCGTTTTCTGTGACTCTTTTTTTTGTGGAGTAATTGAGTTTTGTCATTAGGGTGGAGAGGTGGGGGAGCGGTGGATGGGATGTGGGGGAGAGGTGGGGAGCGGTGGATGGGATGTGGGGGAGAGGTGTGGGTTGGTGTGATGTGTAATCGGATGAGGGAGAGGGTCATTTCTTACCAGCATGCTGCATGGACAGGCACCTCCATTCAGTCGGCCACCATTTTGATGAAATTAAGGACTCTCTTCACCCTTCTTCCCCTCTTCCCTCCTCATCCCCCTTTCCTTCCCTCCTAAAAAGATTAGGCCACTTCAGGGACATTATTTGGATTGTTTATCACTTGCTGCAGCAATTGAAATGAAGTGGATTCTATTAGAGTCTCTGTTTCTCTGCAAGATCTGGATTTCTCTCTCTCTCTTCTCTCTCTATTGAACTCTACACTCTTAGAAAAAAAAGGTGCTATCTAGATCCTTTAAGGGTTCTTCAGCTGTCCTCATAGGAGAACCCTTTGAATGACCCTTTTTGGTTCCAGGAAGAACACTGTTCGGGTGCCATGTAGAACCCATTCTACAAAGGGTTCTACATGGAACCCAAAAGGGTTATACTGTACCTGGAAACAAAAAGGGTTCTACATGGAACCAAAAGAGGTTCTCATATAGGAAGAGCCAAAGAACCCTTTTAGAACCCTTTTTAGAACCATATTTTTCCCCTTTTGTGTGTGTGAATGTGTATGAGTGTGCTTCTCTGTGTATGCGAGTGCACATGTGGACATGTGTCAGTGTGTTAGTACGCAGAGTATTAGAGAAATACGGCTTGTTCTAAGTGTTAAACGCATGAACAAAAGCCATTTCTGTGGAGCTGATAGAATTGATGCTGTACCCAGTACCACAGTCATTCATTTAGATTAGACTCATCACTAGCATTGTTAATTACTCCCAGAGATTGGGAGAAACTTCGATTACCAAATGAGCTTAGTGTATTTAGTCAGGACTAATCCTTGGCGAATACCTTGATTCAGTATTTGATGAGGAAGACAAACAGACAAGACACAGACAGACAGACAGACAGACAGAAAGACAGACAGACAGACAGACAGACAGACAGACAGACAGACAGACAGACAGACAGACAGACAGACAGACAGACAGACAGACAGACAGACAGTACACAAATATACACATCACACAAAAAGTACAAAACCAACCTGGATCAGGCATGGGGTATCAGGGTCTTGGTGTGTTCGCGAATACACATTACTGTCACACCCTGATCTGTTTCACCTGTCTATGTGATTGTCTCCACCCCCCTCCAGGCGTCGCCCATCTTTCCCATTATCCCCTGTGTATTTATATCTGTGTTCTCTGTTTGTCTGTTGCCAGTTAATTTTGTTTCGTCAAACCTAACAGCGGTTTCCCTCTGTTCCTATCTCTTGATTGTGTTTCCCGGTTTTGACCTTTTCTGCCCGCCCTGAGCCTGCCTGCCGTCCTGTACCTTTTCCCCACCTATCTGGATTACTCACCCCTGCCTGCCCTTGACCTGTCTTTTGCTTGCCCCTGTTGGATTAATAAACTGCGGAAATTCCGAGGCTTCCTGACCTCCCCCAAGAGTCACCGAAGACGACCGAGTCACCGCTTCCCGAGCCTATGCAACTAGGCAGAGCTGGACTGTCACCAGCGGAACGGCAATACAGGATCAACACGAAGAGTTGTCTGTATTGCGGAACTATTGGTCATTTGGTGTCCTCTTGTCCTTTAAAGACCAGGCTCATCGGTAGGAGCGAGTACTCTGTTAGACCATATGGAGAACTTTTCTGCTTCCCTTGCTCATACCACTTTTCATGCCATTCTGCTGTGGGGAAACCAGTCTCTCCAGGTACTCATTGACTCTCGGGCCGATGAGAGCCTTTTGGATGCTACCCTGGTTTCTGAGCTGAACAGCCCCTCTCTGGGCGGGAACTCTATAGGCCGGGTCACTCATAATGTCACTCCCATCAATCTACGAGTGTCAGGAAATCACAGCGAGTCTATTCAATTTCTGCTCATCAAGTCTCCTTAGATTCCCGTGGTTTTGGGATTCTCCTGGCTCCAGTGACACAATCCCCTCATCAAATGGTCTACGGGTGCCATCATGGGCTGGAGTCCGTTCTGCCACGCCCATTGTCTGAAGTCAGCGCAACCTGCCCCGGGACATCTCCTGGTGGCTCGGAAGGTGCCACGGACCTCCCCGCCATCCCCGTCGGGTACCAGAACCTCCGGGAGGTGTTCAGCAAGGCCTGGGCCACTTCGCTTCCACCGCACCGACCCTATGACTGCGGGATTGACCTCCTCCCTCGCACCACGCTGCCCCGGGGACGTCTGTACTCTCTGTTGGGACCGGAGACTAATGCTATGGAGACCTACGTTGGGGACTATTATTCATCCCTCTTCCTCTCCCGCCTGCGCAGGGTTTTTCATGGAGAAAAAAGACCCTGCGCCCATGCATTGACTACCGGGGACTCAATTACATTACTGTTAAGAACTGTTACCCACTACAACTAATTTCCTCTGCCCTCGAGCTGCTCCAGGGGGCCACAGTGTTTTCCAAGCTGGATCTACTGAACGCCTACCACCTGGTGCAGATACAAGTGGAAGACTTCCTTCAATATGGCCAGCGGCCAATACAAGTATCAGGTCTTGCCTTTTGGCCACACCAACGCCCCTGCTGTGTTCCAGGCTCTGGTAAATGATGTTCTCCGCGACATGTTGAACTGGTTCGTCTTTGTCTACATTAATGACATCCTCGTCTTCTCCCGCTCCCCCCAAGAACATATGCTCCACGTCTGGCAAGTTCTTCAATGCCTTCTGGAGAATCAGCTTGTGAATGCGGAGAAGTGCGAGTTCCATCGCTCCACCATCCCCTTTCTGGGTTACATCATCTCTGCTGGGAGTGTCCAGATGGATCCCAGGAAGGTGAGAGCGGGGTGGATTGGCCTCAGCCTACGTCCAGGGTGCAGCTGCAATGTTTCCTGGTGTTTGTCCACTTTTTTCGCCGCTTTATCCGGGGTGATAGCACTCCTCCCTACCAAGGTTCCATTCACGTGGTCCTCTGCCGCTGACCGGTCATTCCGGGAACTAAAACACAGCTTCACCACTGCTCCCATCTTGGTTCATCCTGAACGTTCCCATCAGTTTGTGGTGGAGGCTGATGCTTCAGATGTCGGAGTGGTGGCTGTGGTGGCTGCCCTGGACATTAAGCTGCATCTGTTTAGGGATGATGGACAGCTCTGTAATGGAACAGGAGCCATTGCACTCTCCATTGCACTCTCCTGAGTGATGTACTGTGTGTGCGTGCATACAGTATGTGTGTGGGCAGGGTTCTCAACCCGGTTCCTGGAAAACTACCATCCTGTAGGTTTCTGCTCCGACCCTGATCTAGCACAACTGATTCTAATAATTAGCTGGTTGATAAGCTGAATCAGGTTAGTTACAACAGGGGCTGTAGTGAACCAAAAAGAGGGTATCTCTCCAGGAACAGGGTTGGAGAGCTTCTTCTTCCCATCACATTCATCCACGTACAGTGATGTATGTCATGATGTCGAGAACATGACGCAGTGACACCAGATATAGACACTCATAAAAGGTCATGACATTTGACGACATGACTTGAATATAAAAGTGGGCGTGTCATCCTACTCTCATATGAAACATATAGAAATACTCTATGACAGGGGGCGGCAACAGGTGACGTTGCCTTGGTGACGTGTCATACCGACGGTGCTCTGGATGATGGCTTGATAGGGATGAGTGCTGGCAAAAAGTTCTGCAATATAGGGAATAGGGTGCCATTTGAGACGTGGCCTTAGTGACGTCATATAGTATCATATAGCTGATGCTCTAGATGATGGGTTCCAGGGGACCAATATGAGGAACACAGGACACTAATGAATCTGTGTGTAACATCTGCTGAGCCTCTCTTTGCACGCAGGCTGCTATTACAAGGATGTGATGGAAAGCCCAGCCAGAACCAAACATTAATTGCCGACGCCGCCAGATGCCAATCCTCACTCCTGGTAGGGCGCAGCGTGCGTGATAGACAGAATGGATTGCTTTTGTCTGATTTTTATTTTTTAAGAAGGTGTTTCTTGATTCTTCTCAGAGCTCATAGATGATTGTGGTTTTGTCTTCTCTCTCGTCTCCACCTATTCTTGTCATTTCACACTCCCTTACTTTCTCTCTTTTTATTTCTCTCTCAGTTCACTTTTTCCTCTTCCCCCACTCTCTCTTTCTTGCTCTCCCTCTTTAGCTCTCTCTCTTGTTCCCCCTCTCCCCCCCCCCCCCCATCTCTCCCTTTCTGCCCACTCTTATGCCCAGGTAGCTAGGTTTACAGATGGCTGTAACATCAGTGGGCGGTGATGACGCAGTAACAGGAGCCGCATTTTCCAATTAAATACACCACACATGTTGGAATTGTAATTCATTTTTGACATCATTGACGTTATTGCATCTCATACCATCCATCTTAATTTGACGAGGTTGACAAGAGAGCAAGCTGTAATATGTGAAACAAAGTGTAAAAGTCCTGAAAGTCACAGCTAACTTTTTACAGAAAATGATCTAAATGGTATTCAAATCAGAGTCTTTTTTTCCTTGCAAAAACAACACTTGAGGTAATGTTGTAGGCTCTGTCTTTTACAATATGTAATATACAGTACCAGTCAAAAGTTTGGACACACCTACTCAAGGGTTTTTCTTTATTTGTACTATTTTCTACATTGTAGAATAATAGTGAAGATATAAACTATGAAATAACACATATGGAATCATGTTGTAACTAAAAAAGTGTTAAATAAATCAAAATATATTTTATATTTGAGATTCTTCAAAGTAGCCACCCTTGGCCTTGATGACAGCTTTGCACACTCTTGGCATTCTCTCAACCAGCTTCATGAGGAATGCTTTTTCCAACAGTCCAAACCTTTGACTGGTACTGTATGTGCAATATTTGGAGAATCAAATCAAAATTTATACAGCACATTCGATATATAGAATATCTTATAGTCAAAGATGAAAAGCGTCCCTTTTCTGCATGTAGTGAGAGAACACGTTCCACAAACCATGTCTCATAGCTCTCTGCAGTTTCCCCACTGAGCTAAGAGAGAGTTCTACTCTGTCATTCTGACAGACCATTACCCCTCACAGTGCCTAATGGGCGATCACAGCTTAAATGAACAGGAGACTGAAAAAAGAGACCGGGGTTGACATGTGCTTTATGTATTAGCTTCAAATACCATTTACATTAAGATGAAGGGCTATTAGAACCATTTAAAGGTTAGGTGATTCAAGAGGGGGGACAAAAAATGTCCTGGCGATCATTTAGAGTTTTTCTTGGCTGTTCGTGTCACCTATAGCTAGCTCTAAGACTACTGGTATCAGCTCCAAGTCTTCAAATCTTGTGTTTTATATCTGATAAGTGCTAATCCTTATTGGAAGCTATACTCTACCACCAGCTGAACAGAGAAACCCTGTCTTCAGTCAGTCAGAGCCTGCATAGTGCTGCAGTGTGTCAAGGCAGGTCCTCCCCAGACAGATAAAGAGAGCAGAGAAGCCTGTTGAATTGCACATTATCGCCTGGGGGCTCAGCGGGATATCCCTCCTGACATCCAGGGTAATGTCTCATAACAGTGACAAGCTGCAGAACGCAGCCAATTTATGCATTCAGCCTCATCCATCCTCATCCAGTCCTGTGAGCGACAGGTAATCAATACGGACTGGCCGGGGAGAGGAGTGAGCTCACAGTCTGGCCATGACACACACTCAGTTTGTGTAGCTGACGATGAATGTGTCTAGGTGTGTGTGTGTATGAGTGTGTGTGTGTGTGTGGTGGGGGGTTGTGTGTGTTTGGGAGTGTTTGTGTGTGCGTGCATAGTTGCGTGTGTGTAATCTCTGAAGTGAGACAACAGAGCCAAGTGGTATCCTCAGAGGTCTCAGAAAACACATTGCCCAAACAGAGTGGATGCTTAGTGACTGGATGTCAGTAGACAATACGACGAGGAGGCTTGAGATGAATGCTGATTAGATAGAAAAAACAGCTGAAGGAGCACATTAATCATTTGTAATATAACATCGCTATTATTGCTTCCCTTAATTGGTTTTCCCTCTGCTTTGAATCGCAATGGAAAGCAAAAGATGACTTAGAAGAGTGTGAGGGAAGATCGTATCTGTGTGTGTGCTTCTGTATGAGAGTGTGTATCAATGTGTGTGTGTGTGTGTAAAAGAGAGAGTGCATGTGCAAGTGTAAGTGTGTTCATTTGTGAGTTTGTGTGTGTGTAAGATTGTGGGAGAGTATCTGAGTGTGTGTGTGTGTGTGTGTGTGTGTGTGTGTGTGTGTGTGTGTGTGTGTGTGTGTGTGTGTGTGTGTGTGTGTGTGTGTGTGTGTGTGTGTGTGTGTGTGAAGAGTAATTTCCCCAGCCCAATCTGCGGAAGCACGATCTGTAATTACCCACGCCACTCAGACTCTCTCATGCAGCTCTAACGCAAAGAGAAAAAGGCGATAAACGCCGTACTGCAGCTCTCCCTAGTCTCCCTCTCAGAGCTCCAGGGAAAATAAGATTAACCCCAGCCGCTGGGGTTCAAAGCCACTGGACAGGCAGGAGGCAGAAGAGAGGCAGGCTCTGTGGACAACCATGTAGCACTATGTGTATGTGCGTGTGTGTGTGTGTGCATGTGCACAGTGAGCCAAGCAGGACTCCTCAATAGGCCCCAGCAGTGCTCACTCTCTAGGCTGACATGCCAGTGACCCAACAAGGTTAGAGACCCCCACTTCACAGCAGAGTTAGAGCGCAGTGGAGAAGGCGTTGGCCTGTGTATGCTGGCTGAGGGTGAGTGGGGTGTAGTCTGACTGGTACGTGGACTGGCACAGCTATAATTGTGGGATGGGACAGACTACTGTATGTAGAGTGTATCTGACCTAAAGTAGAGTTAAGTAGTGCACAGTTCAAATAATTCAGCTCTTGCTGTAGATGGCCTAGTACTTGACACAACACATAGACCGGACATTGCTCTTGTCTTTCCCAACATTGTCTTTTATATCTCTCACTTTGTCTCTCTCTACCTTTTTCTTTCTCTCTCTCTACCCCTTTCTTCTCTCTCTCTCTCTACCTCTTTCTTCTCTCTCTCTCTCTCTCATGCTCTCTCTCTCTCTCTCTCTCTCTCATGCTCTCTCTCTCTACCTCTTTCTTCTCTCTCTACCTCTTTCTTCTCTCTCTCTCTCATGCTCTCTCTCTCTCTCTCTCATGCTCTATCTCTCATGCACGTACAGACAGAGACAGAGACAGAGACACACACACACACACACACACACACACACAAACACACACACACACACACACACACACACACATACACACACACACACACACACACACACACACATACACACACGTCTTTCATTTCACTGACAGCATTAATATTCTGGGTTCATGGATGAGAGGCCTCTGATATTGTTAACCTTTAACATCTGTTCTTTGTTTGGGTGTTTGCCAAGAGCCAGAGGCCTCTTGCTGTGTGTGTTACTTACAGGGCAGAGGTAATTCACAGGGTACCATAGAGTATAGCTCTCACTCTGAGCTCAGTCAAATAGGAACATTAGAAAGCAAGCAAACCCACATGAAAAAATTATGTTGTTTACTAAACTGTAGTATTACTATAGTTTAAAACAAATGCGCTTTTGCGGACTGGAATGTTTTTTCGGACCGTAGTATACTGTAGTATTTTTTGCAGATATTACTGTAGAATACTATAGTATTTGGAGGTTACCATTTTATTTGTTTAATTTTAATTAGCCAGGGAGTCATGTTGAGACCACATGTTGAGACCAGTCTTTTTTTGCCCTACACCAACACATCAATAAACAACAATTACACTATACAGTACATTCAGAAAGTATACAGAACCCTTCACTTTTTCCACATTATGTTACGTTACTGCCTTCTTCTAAAATTGATGAAATTGTTTTTTCCCCCCATCCATCTACACACAATGTCCCATAACGACAAAGAAAAACAGGTCTTTAGAAATATCACATTTACATAAGTCTTCAGACCCTTTACTCAGTACTTTGTTGAAGCACCTTTGGCAGTGATTACAGCTTTGAGTCTTCTTTGGTATAAAGGTACAAGCTTGGCACACCTGTATTTGTGGAGTTTTTTGCCCCAGTTTGAGGTCCTGAGAGGATCTCTCTGTACATTGCTCCGTTCATCTTTCCCTCGATCCTGACTTGTCTCCCAGTCCCTGCCGCTGAAAAACATCCCCACGGCATGATGCTTCCACCACCATGCTTCACCGTAGAGATGGTGCCAAGTTTTCACCAGACGTGACACTTGGCATTCAGGCCAAAGAGTTCAATCTTGGTTTCATCAGACCAGACAGAGAATCTTGTTTCTCATGGCCTGAGAGCCCTTTAGGTGCCTTTTGGCAAACTCCATGTGAGCTGTCATGTACCTTTTACTGAGGAGGGGCTTATGTCTGTCCACTCTACCATAAAGGCCTGATTGGTGGTGCTGCGGAGATGGTTGTCCTTCTGGAAGGTTCTCACATCTCCACAGAGGAACTCTAGAGCTCTGTCAGAGTGACCATCGGGTTCTTGGTCACTTCCCTGAGAAAAGCCCTTCTCCCCGGATTGCTAATTTTGGCCGGGTGGCCAGTTCTAGGAAGAGTCTTGGTGGATCCAAACTTCTTCCATTTAAGAATGATGGAGGCCACTGTGTTCTTGGTTACCTTCAATGCTGCAGAAAGGTTTTGGTATCCTTCCCCAGATCTGTGCCTCGACACAATCCTGTCTCGGAGCTCTACGGACAATTCCTTCAACCTCATGGCTTGGTTTTTGCTCTGACATGCACTGCCAACTGTGGGACCTTTTTAGACAGGTGTGTGTCTTTTCAAATCACGTCAAATCAATTGATTTTACCACAGCTGGACTCCAATCGCGTTGTGGAAACATCTCATTGATGATCAATGGAAACAGGATGCAGCACCTGAGCTAAATTTAGAGTCTCATAGTAAAGGATCTGAATAATTATGTAAATAAGGTATTTGTTTTTTATTTGTAATGAATTTGCAAAAAAATCTAAATAACAGTTTTTGCTTTTTCATTATGGGGTAGATTGATAAAACAACTAGTTCATCAATTGTAGAATAAGGCTGTAACGTAACACAATGTGGAAAAAAGGAAGGGGTTTGAATACTTTCCAGATGCACTGTATATACATGTCAATTACACAATACATGAAAAGCAAACACAAAGCATGAAATGCAAAACACAACCATTTTTATCAGCTACATGCAGCCAGACCAACACCAACAATGAATAAACACTGTGTTCTGTCCTTTAAATATTTTTCAAACCAGCTACACGCAGCCTGTTCTAGACCAATTGATACATACACTATAATAATTACGGTAGTGATTTTGCGGACTTTTCTGTACTGTAGTATGCACTGTAGTGTTTTTGCGGACTGTAGTTACTGTAGTATTTACTGTAGTGTTTTGTGGACATTACTGTAGTATTTACTATAGTGTTTGTTTTATTATCTTTGACATATAAGTGTTTTTGCAGACTGTAGTGTTTTGTGGACATTACTGTAGTATTTACTATAGTGTTTGTTTTATTATCTTTGACATAGAACTGTTTTTGCAGACTGTAGTGTTTTTTTGGAGATTACTGTAGAATTTACTGTAGTGTTTGTGGAGATTACTGTAGAAATTACTGTAGTGTTTTTGTGGAGATTACTGTAGAATTCACTGTAGTGTTTTTGTGGAGATTACTGTAGAATTTACGGTAGTGTTTTGTGGAGATTACTGTATAATTTACTGTAGTGTTTTTGTGGAGATTACTGTAGAATTTACTGTAGTGTTTTGTGGACTGTAGTATATTGTAGTTTTACTATAGTATTCTACAGTATACTACAACATTCTTACACATGCATTACACATGATCAAGAGATACAGTGTGTAGTATAGTATTCTAAAGTACACTACAATTTACTGCGGAATTCTATAGTAAGTGATGCAGTATTTTATAGTAAACTGTAATATTTTTTCATGTGGGAAGGGCCTTGAAAATGCACTGTACTGGTGAGGACAGTTAACTTGCTCTGAAGAATGGAGGTGAATAGATAGAGAATGTGTAGCTACTTCACCTGGATTGTTTGGGCTTAAAGACCTCAGATTTACTGAGATGAGCGAAGAGATAGAGGGAGGGAGAGAGAGATAGAGAGGTAGGCGGATGTGGTAAATGGATGAAATATTATTCAATATGAATAAACTATAAACCCCCACTGCTTGTTTCTCTGACATGTACTGTACAGTATACCTACTTGCATTATGTAAAAATTCTCCACGGGTTCCTTCCTGTCAACCCACTGTTCTCAAAAAGAAAGGATAATTCCCTATGAAATGTTGTTCTATGACAATAAAGATAATAGACAGCGTCAAAGCAAATTCACACTGTCAAGACGTATTTTACAGCAAACAAACTTGAATGACCAAATTCCTCATCCATATATCATCATGATGCTCTGAACAGGGTAGATA
This sequence comes from Oncorhynchus mykiss, assembly GCF_057628025.1. NCBI lineage: Eukaryota > Metazoa > Chordata > Actinopteri > Salmoniformes > Salmonidae > Oncorhynchus > Oncorhynchus mykiss. The sequence goes on along the minus strand of NC_143023.1, from coordinate 25,212,177 downwards.
TGGATGTGTTAGGCCATTATCTGCTCCAAATAGCCTTCTGGGTGGAGCAAGTGACTTGGCAGGGTTGTAGTGATGATTAGGCTTTATCCAACCACGGTTATAGGAGCTACTCAGGCTCAAGATAATGCAGGATATCCTCACTATATCGGCTGGCTGGGTGCTAGGTTTGTACTACTTACTGCCCCTTACGTCTGACCCTGACAATATGAGGGTCTAAATCTACTTTCTCCAACTTTTCCCCATTTCATTGCATTTCATGGGATCTCTGAGAAGTTTAGAGCAACAGCTGTATGTCAGTATCTCTGTTAGGCTTGGAAAGTATCTAGATGGTCATACTGACCTCGTACCATATCGGGATATTCGGTAATGCCAGTACTGAACATAAAGGGCATTATTTTCGAACCCCTCAGCCTCCGTAATCTGAAGGTTAGCAATGCTAACAAGTACATCTACATTCCCAGATAAAATGCTAACTTAATGCTAACGAGCGTATTGCGATCATTTGATACAGTCTCTGACCTAAACTATGTTCAGGACAGACACAAATGTCACGTTCTGACCCTAGTTCTTGTGTTATTTGTTTGTTTTAGTTGGTCAGGACGTGAGTTGGGTGGGCATTCATGTTTTGTCTTTCAAGGTTGGTTTTCTGTGTTTGGCCTAGTATGGTTCTCAATCAGAGGCAGGTGTCGTTTCCCCCCCCCCGTTTTTTCCCCCCACCTTTATTTAACCAGGTAGGCCAGGTAGGCTAGTTCTCATTTACAACTGCGACCTGGCCAAGATAAAGCATAGCAGTGTGAACAGACAACAACACAGAGTTACACCTGGAGTAAACAATTAACAAGTCAACACAGTAGAAAAAAAAGAAAAAAAAGAGTCTACTGTAAGTAACTCAAAAATGCTACTCACAGTTTTCTGTAAAACAAATATTCAATGGAAAAGCTCTTGATCCAGGAGGTGATTCTCTGCTGTTACCAGGCGAAAGTTGATTTTGTAAGAAACTAACCACTTAACTAGACAGCTAACTAGCTACTAAATTAGCAAACCAAATGCACAACTGCAGAGCATTTAGCACATTTTCTGCAGTTAACTTAATAGTTATCAGATATGTAGCTATCAAACATTTATACTGAACAAAAATATAAGCACCACATGCAAATTTCAAGGATTTTACTGAGGAACAATTCATAAGAAAATCAGTCAATTGAAATAAATTCATTAGGTCCTAATCTATGGATTTCACATGACTGGGAATACAAATATGCATATGTTGGTCACGTATACCTTTAAAAAAAGTAGGGGAGTGGATCAGAAAACCAGTCAGTATCTGGCATGACCACTATTTGGCTCATGCAGCACGACACATCTCTTTTGCATAGAGTTGATCAGGAAGTGGATTGTGGCCAGCAAAGAATATCAGCTGATGTACGAAGGGCTATATAAATACATTTTATTTGATTTGATTTGATTTGGCCTGTGAAACGTTGTTCCACTCCTCTTCAATGGCTGTGCGAAGTTGCTGGATATTGGCGGGAACTGGAACATGCTGTTGTACACATTAATCCAGAGCATCCCAAACAAGCTCAATGGGTGACATAACTGGTGAGTATACAAGCCATGGAAGAACTGGGACATTTTTGGCTTCCAGGAACTGTGTACAGTTCCTTGTGACATGGGGCTGTGCATTATCATGCTGAAACAGGAGATGATGGTGGCGGATGAATGGCATGACAATGAGCCTCAATCTCAAAATCCAGAAATGTATGAGACCAGGGACGATGAGGAACCGGTAGTGGCTGCAGGAGGCCAGAAGGAGATTGCCGTGGAGTCTTGTTTTGAGCACACACAGTGCATGCGGTGACAAAGGCAGAGACATCAGGGACCATTGTGGGCCACCAGAAAAGTTGTCGAAGGAAGGCTAGTGTACGACAGGACCCTGGATGACAGGTCAGCCTGGAGGAATGAGCCCATTCCAGGACCCGGGACCAGACTAGGTAAGGGACAACCCGTTTAGCCGACCACCTTCAGGTCCAGACTGGGAGTGTTGCACCTTGCGAACCAGGTTCTTAATATCCCAATCCACAGTGGCAGCAAGGCATGAGGTAGAGAGAATGGCTTCGGAGGTCGAGGGTGTGGCAGAGGAACTGTATAAATCAAATCAAATTTTATTGGTCACATACACATGGTTAGCAGATGTTAATGCGAGTGTAGTGAAATGCTTGTGCTTCTAGTTCCGACAATGCAGTAATAACTAACGAGTAATCTAACCTAACAATTCCAAAACTACTACCTTATACACACAGGTGTAAAGGGATAAAGAATATGTACATAAAGATATATGAATGAGTGATGGAACAGAACGGCATAGGCAAGATGCAGTAGCTGGTATCGAGTACAGTATATACATATGAGATGAGTAATGTAGGGTACGTAAACAGGGTGGCATAGTTTAAAGTGGCTAGTGATACATGTATTACATAAAGATGCAGTAGATGACATAGAGTACAGTATATAAATATACATATGAGATGAGTAATGTAGGGTATGTAAACATTATATTAAGTAGCATTGTTTAAAGTGGCTAGTGATCCATTTCCATTATTAAAGTGGCTGGAGTTGAGTCAGTGTGTTGGCAGCAGCCACTCAATGTTAGTGGTGGCTGTTTAACAGTCTGATGGCCTTGAGATATTAGCTGTTTTTCAGTCTCTCGGTCCCTGCTTTGATGCACCTGTACTGACCTCGCCTTCTGGATGATAGCGGGGTGAACAGGCAGTGGCTCGGGTGGTTGTTGTCCTGGATGATCTTTTTGGTCTTCCTGTGACATCGGGTGGTGTAGTTATCCTGGAGGGCAGGTAATTTGCCCCCGGTGATGCGTTGTGCAGACCTCACTACCCTCTGGAGAGCCTTACGGTTGTGGGCGAAGCAGTTGCCGTACCAGGCGGTGATACAGCCCGACAGGATGCTCTTGATTGTGCATCTGTAGAAGTTTGTGAGTGCTTTTGGTGACAAGCCGAACTTCTTTAGCCTCCTGAGGTTGAAGAGGTGCTGCTGCGCCTTCTTCACGACGCTGTCTGTGTGGGTGGACAATTTCAGTTTGTCCGTGATGTGTACACCAAGGAACTTAAAACTTACTACCCTCTCCACTCCTGACCCGTCGATGTGGATAGGGGGGTGCTCCCTCTGCTGTTTCCTGAAGTCCACAATCATCTCCTTTGTTTTGTTGACGTTGAGTGTGAGGTTATTTTCCTGACACCACACTCCGAGGGCCCTCACCTCCTCCCTGTAGGCCGTCTCGTCGTTGTTGGTAACCACTGTAGTGTTGTCCGCAAACTTGATGATTGAGTTGGAGGCGTGCATGGCCACGCAGTCGTGGGTGAACAGGGAGTACAGGAGAGGGCTCAGAACGCACCCTTGTGGGGCCCCAGTGTTGAGGATCAGCGTGGTGGAGATGTTGTTACCTACACTGTTACCTCCCCTATAGGCGGGAGAGAGCATCAGGCTTCACATTTTTAGACCCTGGATGGTAGGAAATGGTCAAGTTGAATCTGGTAAACAGGAGGGCCCACCGGGCCTGCCTTGAGCTGGGGCGCTTGGCTGAACGGAGATATTCCATGTTATGGTTGGTCCAGACCAGGAATGGCTGTTCTGCTCCTTCCAGCCAGTGCCTCCACTCCTCCAACGGCATCTTCACCGCCAGGAGTTCTCGGTTGCCAACATCGTATTTCCTCTCAGCAGGATTGAGACGATGGGACAGGAAGGCACAGGGATGAAGCTTCTGGTCCTGGGCAGATCGCTTGGACAGGGTGGCCCCCTCTCCAACATCTGAAGCATCCACATGCACCACAAATTGACGCGAGGGGTCCGGATGGATGAGGATGGGTGCTGTTGTGAACTGATGCTTCAGGTCCACAAAGCCTTTGTCAAAATCAAAATCAAATCAAATGTATTTATATAGCCCTTCGTACATCAGCTGATATCTCAAAGTGCTGTACAGAAACCCAGCCTAAAACCCCAAACAGCAATCAATGCAGGTGTAGAAGCACGGTGGCTAGGAAAAACTCCCTAGAAAGGCCAAAACCTAGGAAGAAACCTAGAGAGGAACCAGGCTATGTGGGGTGGCCAGTCCTCTTCTGGCTGTGCCGGGTGGAGATTATAACAGAACATGGCCAAGATGTTCAAATGTTCATAAATGAACAGCATGGTCCAATAATAATAAGGTCAGGGTTCCGGGTCAGGGTTCCACAGGTCAGGGTTCCATAGCCGCAGGCAGAACAGTTGAAACTGGAGCAGCAGCACGGCCAGGTGGACTGGGGACAGCAAGGAGTCATCATGTCAGGTAGTCCTGAGGCATGGTCCCAGGGCTCAGGTCCTCTGAGAGAGAGAAAGAAAGAGAGAAAGAGAGAATTAGAGAGAGCACACTTAAATTCACACAGGACACCGAATAGGACAGGAGAAGTACTCCAGAGATAACAAACTGACCCTAGCCCCCCGACACATAAACTACTGCAGCATAAATACTGGAGGCTGAGACAGGAGGGGTCAGGAGACACTGTGGCCCCATCCGAGGACACCCCGGACAGGGCCAAACAGGAAGGATATAACCCCACCCACTTTGCCAAAGCACAGCCCCCACACCACTAGAGGGATATCTTCAACCACCAACTTACCATCCTGAGACAAGGCTGAGTATAGCCCACAAAGAACTCCTTCAAGGCACAACCCAAGGGGGGGGGGGGGGGGGATGAACCCAGACAGGATGATCACATCAGTGACTCAACCCACTAAGGTGACGCACCCCTCCCAGGGACGGTATGAGAGAGCCCCAGTAAAGCCAGTGACACAGCCCCTGTAATAGGGTTAGAGGCAGAGAATCCCAGTGGAAAGAGGGGAACCGGCCAGGCAGAGACAGCAAGGGCGGTTCGTTGCTCCAGAGCCTTTCCGTTCACCTTCCCACTCCTGGGTCAGACTACACTCAATCATATGACCCACTGAAGAGATGAGTCTTCAGTAAAGACTTAAAGATTGAGACCGAGTTTGCGTCTCTGACATGGGTAGGCAGACCGTTCCATAAAAATGGAGCTCTATAGGAGAAAGCCCTGCCTCCAGCTGTTTGCTTAGAAATTCTAGGGACAATTAGGAGGCCTGCGTCTTGTGACCGTAGCGTACGTGTAGGTATGTACGGCAGGACCAAACAAGAGAGATAGGTAGGAGCAAGCCCATGTAATGCTTTGTAGGTTAGCAGTAAAACCTTGAAATCAGCCCTTGCTTTGACAGGAAGCCAGTGTAGGGAGGCTAGCACTGGAGTAATATGATAAAAATGTTTGGTTCTAGTCAGGATTCTAGCAGCCGTATTTAGCACTAACTGAAGTTTATTTAGTGCTTTATCCGGGTAGCCGGAAAGTAGAGCAGTAGTCTAACCTAGAAGTGACAAAAGCATGGATTAATTTTTCTGCATCATTTTTGGACATAAGGTTTCTGATTTTTGCAATGTTACGTAGATGGAAAAAAGCTGTCTTTGAAATGGTCTTGATATGTTCGTCTAAAGAGAGATCAGGGTCCAGAGTAACGCCGAGGTCCTTCACAGTTTTATTTGAGACGACTGTACAACCATTAAGATTAATTGTCAGATTCAACAGAAGATCTCTTTGTTTCTTGGGACCTAGAACAAGCATCTCTGTTTTGTCCGAGTTTAAAAGTAGAAAGTTTGCAGCCATCCACTTCCTTATGTCTGAAACACAAGCTTCTAGCGAGGGCAATTTTGGGGCTTCACCATGTTTCATTGAAATGTACAGCTGTGTGTCATCCGCATAGCAGTGAAAGTTAACATTATGTTTTCGAATGACATCCCCAAGAGGTAAAATATATAGTGAAAACAATAGTGGTCCTAAAACGGCACCTTGAGGAACACCAAAATTTACAGTTGATTTGTCAGAGGACAAACCATTCACAGAGACAAACTGATATCTTTCCGACAAATAAGATCTAAACCAGGCCAGAACTTGTCCATGTAGACCAATTTGGGTTTCCAATCTCTCCAAAAGAATGTGGTGATCGATGGTATCAAAAGCAGCATTAAAGTCTAGGAGCACGAGGACAGATGCAGAGCCTCGGTCTGATGCCATTAAAAGGTCATTTACCACCTTCACAAGTGCAGTCTTAGTGCTATGATGGGGTCTAAAACCAGACTAAAGCATTTCGTATACACTGTTTGTCTTCAGGAAGGCAGTGAGTTGCTGCGCAACAGCCTTTTCTAAAATTTTTGAGAGGAATGGAAGATTCGATATAGGCCGATAGTTTTTTATATTTTCTGGGTTAAGGTTCGGCTTTTTCGAGGCTTTATTACTGCCACTTTTAGTGAGCTTGGTACACATCCGGTGGATAGAGAGCCGTTTATTATGTTCAACATAGGAGGGCCAATCACAGGAAGCAGCTATTTCAGTAGTTTAGTTGGAATAGGGTCCAGTATGCAGCTTGAAGGTTTAGAGGCCATGATTATTTTCATCATTGTGTCAAGAGATATAGTACTAAAACACTTGAGCGTCTCTCTTGATCCTAGGTCCTGGCAGAGTTGTGCAGACTCAGGACAACTGAGCTTTGAAGGAATACGCAGATTTAAAGAGGAGTCCGTAATTTGCTTTCTAATAATCATGTTCTTTTCCTCAAAGAAGTTCATGAATTCATCACTGCTAAAGTGAAAGCCATCCTCTCTTGGGGAATGCTGCTTTTTAGTTAGCTTTGCGATAGTATCAAAAAGGAATTTAGGATTGTTCTTATTTTCCTCAATTAAGTTAGAAAAATAGGATGATCGAGCATCAGTAAGGGCTCTTCGGTACTGCACGGCAGCTGGAGACCATTTGACAGCTGGAGACCATTTGAATGGTACCTTGAGAGTGGTGAGTGCCGAGAGAGGGGCCGCCAGGGTGCTGTAATCCCAAATTAAACGGAGGTAGAAGTTTTCAAAACCAAGAAACCGTTGCAACGGCACCCTTGACATTGGTGGAGGCCAATCCACCACTGCTTTCACCTTTCAGATATGGAAAAAAAAAACAGGTTATCGTCCAGGTAGACGGACACAAACCGGTTTAGCATGTCCCGAAGCATATCATTGACCAAAGCCTCGAAGACAGCGGGGACGTTGGTGAGTCCAAATGGCATGACCTGGTACTCATAATGTCCACTGGCTGTGTTGAAGGCTGTCTTCCACTCATCACCCTCGAGTATTCGAACCAGCTGGTAGGCATTCCGAAGGTCCAACTTGGAAAACATGGTAGCCCCCTGAAGAGGTTAAAATGCAGAGGAGAGGTAGGGGGTATAACAATTTTTGACAGTGATATCGTTAAGTCCCCAGTAGTCAATGCTCGGGCGCAGGGTCTTGTCCTTCTTCTCCACAAATTGTTTTTTTGCACCAGCAGGAGATTTAGACAGACGGACGGCCCCAGTTGCCAGAGACTCTTCTATGTACTCCTCCATAGACTCACCATAGTACTGGTACCCACTAGGGACAAGGGTTTCCTAATAGGGCAGGTCCTGTCCTTCCCCTCCACAGTACAGACAACAGTTATTATTCACCCTCCATGAGCACTCCCAAACTGATAGCCTAGTTCTTCCCAACTGCATAGGCTCAGGAGTATCCAACTCTCCGGTCGTAGATTCACGAGAGAGCTCGGGTCGCTTCGACTCCTCTCGGAAGAGCTGCCTTCGGAAACTTCCGGATTCTATAGGAGGTGAACGCGCCATTTCGGGTGCACGAGTGTGTCCAAGACCAGACCTCTCAGTCCTGCGTTCCCTTAGGCGTCCATCGATTTTAATGGTTAAGGCGATAAGGGAGTCGAGGTCCACCGCCAGTTCCCGAGCAGCTAGCTCTTCCTTTAACTTGTCAGATAATCTGTGCAGAAATGTATCGAAAAGAGACTCTGGATTCCAGGCACTCTCGGCGTCCAACGTCCGAAAGTCCACCTCGTAGTCTGCCACACTGCGGGAGTTTTGACGGAAGTCAAGCAGTTTGCTGGCTGCCTTTCTCCCGGATACCGGAGACTCAAACTTCTCACCTCTGCCATGAATTCCTCCAAAGGACCGCAAATGGCAGATTGTTGTTCCCAAACTGCCGTAAGCTCAGGAGAGCGCCCTTCCTGACATTAGCATAATTATATACACTATCTTTGTTTTCTTCAGACCAATCGTTGATGGCTGTAGCTCAAAAATAAGCGAGCACTGAGAAAGAAAACCCCCGCAGGTACCAGGATTCCCCGAATATTGCTCTGGAGGAGGTAAGCGGGGTTCACGGGGAGTCGGATAGGCAATACAAACTCACCACAGATAAGGGAAAATAATTACTGGGTTTTTCAGAGGTGGCAGACAGTCGGAGCTAACTCCCTGATGTGCTCTATAATAGCCTTTAACCCATGGTTGTGGTGTTCCATCAAGGAACTGAGCCCTTCCAAAAGGAACCTGTAGCAACTCCTGATGTCTCCCAATAGTGGCTCCTTGCAGGGAGACAGCGTCGCGGATCTGGTCCAAGTCTGCTGGGTCTGTCATGGCCAGTTCGTACTATCATGACGCAAGGCGAGACCCAGATGTAGACACAGGAGGCAGATGGTTGGAGTCTTACAATGTTTATTAATCCAATAGGGTAAGGCAAGAGAATGGACGTGGGCAGGCTAAAGGGTCAAAACCAATCCAACAGGTACCGAAGGGCAGGCAGAATCAAGGTCAGGGCAAGCAGGATGATCAGGCAGGAGGAAAAGTAGTCCAGAGTCAAGCAGGGGTCAAAACCGGGAAGACTGTCAAAAAGAGAATAGCATAAGGTGCACGGGAAAAACACGCTGGTTGACTTGACTAACATACAAGACGAACTGGCACAGAGAGACAGGAAACACAGGGATAAATACGCTGGGGAAAATAAGCGACACCTGGAGGGGGTGGAGACAATCACAGGAGAAACAGATCCGGGCGTGAGAGTATGTAACATTTCTGGGATCTTTTATTTCAGCTCAAGAAACATGGCACCAACACTTTGCATTTATATTTTAGTTCAGTGTATTTATGAATTCCATACTGTAACTAGATCACCTGGCGCGTAATGCACAAGTGCTGCATGAGTGACTCACAAGGCTTTGGTCTCTCGTCGTTGTGTGCTTGTAAACAAACACGCGTGACTGGAGTCTAAAGGTAAGGTTCATAATGAAAAATGATGGTAGAGGTGAAACGAAGAACGCAATCTTCTTTATCTCCTAACGTATGGCACACATTTCGAAAAAATAGTTTCAACAATATTGATGGTACTGAAAATCTATCCCGTGGCTATTTCCAAATACCCCTATGTACGGTATACTGCCCAAGCCTAATCTCTTTAGTTCTGCATTCTTGATCAGTCCGGTCAAATACCCCTATGTACGGTATACTGCCCAAGCCTAATCTCTTTAGTTCTGCATTCTTGATCAGTCCGGTCAAATACCCCTATGTACGGTATACTGCCCAAGCCTAATCTCTTTAGTTCTGCATTCTTGATCAGTCCGGTCAAATACCCCTATGTACGGTATACTGCCCAAGCCTAATCTCTTTAGTTCTGCATTCTTGATCAGTCCGGTCAAATACCCCTATGTACGGTATACTGCCCAAGCCTAATCTCTTTAGTTCTGCATTCTTGATCAGTCCGGTCAAATACCCCTATGTACGGTATACTGCCCAAGCCTAATCTCTTTAGTTCTGCATTCTTGATCAGTCCGGTCAAATACCCCTATGTACGGTATACTGCCCAAGCCTAATCTCTTTAGTTCTGCATTCTTGATCAGTCCGGTCAAATACCCCTATGTACGGTATACTGCCCAAGCCTAATCTCTTTAGTTCTGCATTCTTGATCAGTCCGGTCAAATACCCCTATGTACGGTATACTGCCCAAGCCTAATCTCTTTAGTTCTGCATTCTTGTATGTCTGTATTTTTGTATGCTTTATCGCTGTATTTCTGGACAAATACTAAAAGAGCACATTTTCTCTAACCTGATGTAGGTAGGTAGGACAGGGGTCTGAAAGTATAGTTCAGAGATTCTGCTCTTTTCTATAACCTGTAGGGTATAAAATATGGTCTATACTTGCTGTATTTCTGTATTGCTGTATTTCTGTACTTCTCTATTTTCTGTGCATGGTGAATCAGCAGCATCCCATAATAGTAGTTGTGAATGAAGCCACTGCTGCATTCTACTGAGTTAATCCCATGGCTGTAGGCTTCTCTTAATACCATAGTAGCTCTCCCTTCATCCAGCCATAATGCACAGAGAATAATTTCATTTTAAATGACTGTGCAGACAACAGCCCACACATTACTGTTTTAATTCAGCCCAGTAAGAGAGTAATAAGAGAGAGAGAGAGAGAGAGAGAGAGAGAGAGAGAGCGAGAGAGAGAGAGAGAGAGGGAGAGAGAGAGAGAGAGAAAGAACAAATCAAAATAACTTTCGTTCACACTGTTTCTTATTGGCTGATAAATGCAACACTCGCTAGTCGATCCCCCCGCTGCCTCGGGTTACCATTTATAACGCTTGATTATTTATTTATTTATTTAGCTTAAATCTGAAAAATGAGTTTTAGCTATAGGTCATATGCGAACAAGGCGGGGAGCTCAGAGGGACATGCATTATTCATGGATGGAGGATACACTGGGTGCCAGAGGTTTACAAGATATGTGAGTGAGATTTACCAAAGTCATCCTTTTCTTTATCGCACAAAAGCCTCTTGGACAGAGTACAACGAGCAAGGCCCTTCTACATAGAATGATAACAGAGAATGTGTTATTAATAACATTGAGGTAACCCATATTAATTTCTGGTAGGGGATTGTATTCATATCCTAGCCCCAGCATAGTGCAAACATGGATGTTTGACACTAGAATGAACACTCCTCTTTTCACTCAATAGGCCAAATTCATATTGCATATTTCATCATTTTAACTAGCCAATCACTTTGTTTATTGCTTTTTATGTATTATAAGATATTGCAAAGAAACCTCCAACAATTACGTCTGCATTAGTTGTATTTGTAAATGTGGCATCCTAGTATAAGTTAATCTTATTGATTGCAAGATCCAGTTAAACATTAAGAAAAACATTTCTTCTTACATTAACGTTTGAAGATCCCAATATGCCAAACAGGTTAAATAATAAGTTGTGGCCTGTTCTTACATGGGTTACATGTTGTGTATACAAAGCACCTTGATGTGTTGTTGTGTTCCTGCCAACAGAGATGGTGAAAGTCTATGGAAACTGAGGAGGGTCATTTGGTTGATGAGCATTTATGTTGTGGCCTGCCCTCTCTCGGCCTGGACTGACTCATACAGTGATTAGTGGGGTAGAAGGGGGTGAGGGGTGTGACTGAGGCAGGGGGAGCTTCCCTAGATCGGAGATAAATGACTTCATTAAAGCTTGACTCTCAGAAAGCTGCAATGAGCTGCTGTATCTCCCGTCTCCTCCCTCTCTCTCCCCCCAGTCTCCCCACTCTCTGTGCCACGGGAGATTATGAATTCAATAAATCAATAGATTTCTGTAAAAGGATAATTTTCCCCTGCTCTTTACCTCCAGGTGTTGGTTAGACAGTGGTTTCCATAGTGAGGTTATGTGGTTAGTGTGGGTAGCTGTTAGCAGGAGAGGACAGTACCCTGTGGTTAGTAGTTCCATGCTGTCTCTCTGTAGCAGAGTGCAGAGTGAATCTAGTTATCAGCTAGAGTCATTAGGTTAACCTAAATAGCTGCGTAGATCACTGACAGTAGTAACATGAAGGGTTGGAAATTTGACAATAACGTACAGTATGTATGTGAATAGCAGATAAAGTTAACTCGTTCTAATGGACTGCATTGCCGAGGTCTCCGATACAAGCAAACCAGCCTCCTATAAACTTGATCCAGGTTTGTATGCCCCTAAAGCAAAAGATTACTGCACAGCGTATAGACTTAAACTGGTACTTGAACCTGTACCCTTGCAACCCTCCACTCCACAAAAACTACAACTCCCATGATGTGGTTGCATAGCGTACACCCTACAGACCTGCAGTGATTGAACAGGAACTTGTTTGAAATTGTATAGAGATCCTCTGTCGACCTTCTCTGTCAGAAGGAAAATAGGGGCCATCATTCATCCCTGCCATTACCGGCCTGCACCGCCGTGGATAATGCAATTTGTATCCTCTATGGAGTGCATCTAGAACAACAGCCACTCCAATAAACAAACAGTAGACCACAGTAGAAATCCACTTACTGTCGCTGGCCTGGCAAACGCATTTGCCATTAGAGACATGATCAGGTGTCATCATTCCACCCCATTCACCCTGATATATACATCTCTACTTCATTTGTTTCTGTGGCTATATGATAATGGGAATGTCATGCCAGCTGTGTTCTGAGGCTATTTCCCAGCTAATTCTTGGGTTCTCCTGGATCTTATCTGGAGATAAGTTGTATATGTTGCACACAAACACGCACGCATGCACAGACGCACACGCGCACCCACGCACATGCACACACACACTGTTGAGGGATGTTCTGTGGGGTGTCTGTGTATGTGTGTCTGACTGTGTGCTCCTTTCAGAGCCTATTCATTTGTTCTCCACCGCTGTTTCAACCCCCCCCCCCCCTCTCTCTCCATCATGCCTTTCCACACTTCGCGTGCCAGAACAAGATAATCCTTCGCTCTCCCAAAAGATGGCGGCATCTGTCATCCATAATAATCTGTGGGAGCTGGCTGAGGAACAGTCGGTGAGGGAGGCCACAGGAGGGAGAGGGAGTGCAGACGGAGATGGAGCCTGAGCCCGCTCCCAACACAACACCCAATTAGAGGGGGTATTATCTCCTCACGTGAAGACCCTTTTAGATCTCTGACCAGACCTCTCTCTAGCCAGCAGGGGACCAGAGGATCCAGGCTCTGGAAATGAGACATACCCTTCAAATCTGCAGTTTCACATGTCAACACCACCTTTTCACATGTGAGATGTTTTGAGATGTTTTTTCCTCACATGTGAATTGCAGTTTTTCAAAATTTGTTCATATGTGAATCTGCAAATTCGATTTATGCATGTAATTGTTTTATTTTTTTATTATCTTATTTATCTTATTTACCCCTTTTTCTCTCCAATTTCATGGTATCCAATTGGTAGTTACAGTCTTGTCTCATGGCTGCAACTCCCGTATGGACTCAGGAGGGGCGAAGGTTGACAGCCGTGCGTCCCCTGAAACACAACCCAACCAAGCCGCATTTCTTCTTGACACAATGCCCACTTAAACCGGAAGCCATCCGCACCAATGTCTTGGAGGAAACACCGTGCACCTGACTACCGTGTCAGCATGCACTGAGCCCGGCCCGCCACAGGAGTCGCTAGTGTGCGATGGATATCCCTGCCGGCCAAACCCTCCCCTAACCCGGATGATGCTGGGCCAATTGTGCGCCGCCCCATGGGTCTCGCGGCCACTCGCAACGGAGCCTGGACTCGAACACAGAATCTCTAGTGGCACAGCTAGCACTGCGATGCAGTGCCTTAGACCACCGTGCCACACATGAGGCCCGTGATTGTTTTTCACATGTGAACCAAAAATACACCTTATGGAAAAGTGGGGACTGTGAAGAGACACACAAAGGTACAGACACACGCATACACATACATAGTAATATTGTTGTATGCAGTGGTGATTTTAGCATGTAAATCTTGATGGGGCAAAAAAAAATGAAATGTTGAGGATGCATGCCAGCAAAGCCGCTACACAATACAACACTAAACAATACATTAATTGCACTATAATGGTGACAAACTGTGCCCACAAACTGCTAGGGCCAACAGCAGTACCAACACCTTACCACTGCTACACCTGGCTATCAACGGAGCCTTGTCTGTCAGCGAAACAGTTAATTCAGCCTCATTTACTGCCTTTAAAAAAATCATAACTGATATGGCTGACTTGCTTAAACAAATGTGTTTTTACTGACAATTGAGATGTACAAACAATGGCATAAGGGGAAGAAAAGCGGATAAGAGGCAAGCCGTAATTTAGATTAAGACATTAAAATGAGCGAGCTAGGACGGACGAAGTCAATATAACTATTTTTCTCAGATCTTTTGAAATGTACAGCGACAGAATTCAGAACATGGGCCGTTCTTAGCGTTCTCCCTGTACACCAAGTCAGAAACGTAGGATTGATGAAGGGGGTATATAAGCAGACAATGAAAGCGCTCACAATACTCGATGATTACATTTCTCAAAAAAAAGTTATAGGCTACATGTGCACCACCAAGTCATAAAGCGACATTAAGAGTGGAAAATAGACCAAATTATAAGGGTGAGGCACATGGGTGTCATGACGTTTTGAATTGTACATTTTGTATTGTTGATATGTGGTGGTGTAATAATGTTATATGATGTACTTTTTTGATCTTTTGTTTTATATGTAATGTAAGTGCTTTAACAGGCAGTGACCTTCATACAGAAGTCGAAGGTCATAGTTCTGCTGTATGAAGGTCACTGCTTGTTACAGGGGCAATTCTTAGTTTCTACATCAATTTTATGTAGCCATTTGAATGCGATCCATTAAAAGGGGCAGTCCTTAGTTGCTACATACATTAATTATACAGTAACAGTCAAAAGTTTGGACACCTACTCATTCAAGGGTTTTTCTTTATTTTCTACTATTTTCTACATTGTAGAATAATAGTGAAGACATCAAAACTATGAAATAACACATATGGAATCATGTAATAACCAAAAAAGTGTTAAACAAAACAAAATCTATTTTGCATTTTAGATTCCTCAAAGTAGCCACCCTCTGCTTTGATGACAGCTTTGTACACTCTTAACATTCTCTCAACCAGCTTCACCTGGAATGCTTTTCCAATGATCTTTAAAGAGTTCCCACACATGCTGAGCACTTCTTGCCTGCTTTTCCTTCACTCTGCGGTCCAACTCATCCCAAAGCATCTCAATTGGGTTGAGTTTGAGTTTGAGTTTGGGTGATTGTGCAGGCCAGGACATCTGATGCAGCAACTCCATCACTTTCCTTCTTGGTCAAATAGCCCTTACACAGCCTGGAGGTGTGTTGGGTCATTGTCCTGTTTAAAAACAAATGACAGTCCCACTAAGCGCAAACCGGATGGGATGGCGTATCGCTGCAGAATGCTGTGGTAGCCATGACGGTTAAGTGTGCCTTGAATTCTAAATAAATCACTGACAGTGTCACCAGCAAAGCACCATCACACCTCCTCCTCCATGCTTCACGGTGGGAACCACACATGCAGAGATCATCCGTTCACCTATTCTGTGTCTCACAAAGACACGGCAGTTGGAACCAAAAATCTCAAATTTGGACTCATCAATCAGAACAAAGGACAGATTTCCACCGCTCTAATGTCCATTGCTCGTGTTTCTTGGCCCAAGCAAGTCTCTTATATAATTGGTGTCCATTAGTAGTGGTTTATTTGCAGACAACCAGAAGACCATGAAAGCCTGATTCACGCAGTCTCCTCTGGACAGTTGATGTTGAGATGTGTCTGTTACTTTAACTCTGAAGCATTTATTTGGGCTGCAGTTTCTGAGGCTAGTAACTCTAATGAACTTATCCTCTGCAGCAAAGGTAACTCTGGTTCTTCCTTTCCTGTGGTGGTCCTCATGAGAGCCAGTTTCATCAAAGCGCTTGATGGTTTTTGCGACCGCACTTGAAGAAAATGTCAAAGTTCTGGGTCTGGGACTTCCTTTCCTGTGGCGGAAATGATATTTTCCGGATTGACTGACCTTCATGTCTTCAAGTAATGATGGACTGTCGTTTTCTCTTTGCTTATTTGAGCTGTTCTTGCCATGATATGGACTTGGTCTTTTACCAAATTGGGCTATCTTCTGTATACCATCCCTACATTGTCACAACACAACTGATTGGCTCAAACACATTAAGAGAAAAATAAATTCCACAAATGAACTAATAATGAACTAATAATCAAGTCACACCAGTTAATTGAAATGCATTCCAGGTGACCACCTCATGAAGCTGGTTGAGAGAATGCCAAGAGTGTGTAAAGCTGTCGTCAAGGCAAAGGGTGGCTACTTTGAAGAATATCAAATATCAAATATATTTTGTTTACTACATGATTCCATATGTGCTATTTCATAGTTTTGATGTCTTCACTATTATTCTACAATGTAGAAAATAGTAAAAATAAAGAAAAAACATGTAATGATTAGATGTGTCCAATCTTGACTGGTACTGTATGTACCCATTAATTCTTGAATAATATAACATGAGCTTAGTTCATCTATGGAACCCCATCAGAACTTACAGTATAAGCTTGTTTAACTCCAGTGTTTGTAAACAAAATGTAAGAAACACCTGTTAAGCCTGAAAAAACATGGCTAAAACTATGATTTTGACTTCATGGATGGTCAGTCCTTGCATCCATAGCATAGTCTATGGATTTGAGAGTTATTGTATTTCTCCAGCCCCATCCCTCAGCTTTTCACTGAAACTCTGGCTAATCAAATCAAAACATGAACCCAAAAGTATTGATAGCAAAACAAACTATTGTAAGGAAATAATTTAGAAATGCGAGAACAAATGAATGCCCAAATATTTTTCAATTAAACATTTTTCATGATAACGCAATTAAATAAACTCCTCCCTCTTTCCAGCAATTTCCCCTATATTTGGTTATGTTACCCTAGCCATTGCTTTCTGTGCCTTTTCTTCAGTTGCAAGTTTGGCAAATTCATTGCAGGAACGTTACACCTTGGATGGGAGACCAGATATAGCTGGAAGTGGTAGAGAAAGTGTAAAAAAAAATGTCACGTGGGGAATGTTTTTTTTTTTACGAGGGAAAACCACATCTGACTCGTGAATATATATCAATTTTTTAATGTGAAAATGTTCAAGTGTTTTGTTCACACAAGTGTCTGAAAACCACATGGTTTTTCACATGATTTATTCATGTGTTTTTTTTGTAAGTGTGAGACAGAGGCCCCTCGCTCCATGCTGCCAGCCAACACAGGAAGGTAGAAAGAAGTAAAGGCATTATCTTTCCTTCATCGGGCACACACAACAAGATAGCTCTACTCTCAGAGCCAGCCAAGCCAAGCAGTACACACACACACACACAACAAGATAGCTCTCCTCTCAGAGCCAGCCAAGCCAAGCAGTACACACACACAACACAATAGTTCTCCTCTCAGAGCAACTCAAGACAACAGCAGTACTCTCAATACAACAACACACGCATGCATGAAGCAAAAAGGGTTTACCTGGAACCAAAAAGGGTTATCCTATGGGGACAGCTGAAGAAACCTTTTGGAACCCTTTTTTCTAACAGTGTAGGTCAAGCCATAGTTTTCACAATAATTGACAGGAAACTTCACTAAGTGAACATCACTAAAGGATTTTGACAAAATTATTTATTAATATTCTAGCATTACTAGCTATGCTCTTTCCTCGCCCTCTTCCATACTCCTACATTGACCATTTCTGCACAGAAATCACCAGAAATCGTTATTTCATATCTCACAACACTTCCTGCATCTATCATGTAGACCATTTTCCCTCCGCTGCCTCCATCATTCTAAAGCATGTTACCCCAGTCCCCCCTGCCTTTGTCCAGCCCTAACCCCCCTCTTCATGCTTTTGGCCTCACACAGGTCAATTCAAAACCTTTACAGACCTCCCTACTCTTATCACACAGAACACACATCTCCTCCCTCGTTTCCTCCTTCCCTCTATATTTCCCCTTTTCCTCCGTCTCCTGCCCTGGTGTGTTTTTATCTTCCCAGTTCCGCCCAATCTCTCTGTAAATCCAAGGCAGGCAGGCAGGCAGGCAGGCAGGCAGGCAGGCAGGCAGGCAGGCAGGCAGGCAGGCAGGCAGGCAGGCTTCCATATACTGCCTACCCACAAGCACATCCTTAGTGTGTGTGTGTGTGTGTGTGTGTGTGTGTGTGTGTGTGTGTGTGTGTGTGTGTGTCTTTGTGTGTGTCTTAGGCAGAGATAGTAGTGAGATGGGTTTTCAGCTCCTCTCTGCTATCTCAGGCAAACAGGCACACACAGACCTTTAATTTCCAGAAACACCTCTACCTACCATCACCACATGGCATTATGGCCATCACAATCAGGAAATGCAAATTCCTACAATGCTGGCAGACGCCCCAGACTTCTTCAAGTTGATTTCTCCTCCAGTTAGTTTTTATTATAAAATGGCTGATATAATAAGGTCTGGATCTTGTGTGTGTGTGTGTGTGTGTGTGTGTGTGTGTGTGTGTGTGTGTGTGTGTGTGTGTGTGTGTGTGTGTGTGTGTGTGTGTGTGTGTGTGTGAGAGAGAAAGAGACCCGCCCATTGTGATTGAATTTACAGTAGAACTAATTGTGCCCTACACCTCTGTGGAAAGGGTTCTACATATAACTCAAAAGGGTTCTACCTACAACCAAAAGTATTCTACCTGAAACCAAAAATGGTTCTTCAAAAGGTTTTCCTATGGGAACAGCCGAAAAACCCTTTTAGGTTCTAGATAGTGCCTTTGTTCTAATAGTAGCTCAACGCCGTTGATGTACTGCTGCGTTACAACCCCAGCAAAATGAGAAAATAAAGTTTATTTTGAAGTACTTCATGTCTCTTCAAAAGGGAGGGTTGGACTTTGCTCTCTCTCTCGTTCTTTCCCTCTCTCTCTCTTTTCCTCTTTCAAAAAGACTCTCACCAAAAGAATATCAGGCTTTTATCCCTACACATGATGATAATCTCTAATATGAAATTACTCTCTTTTTCATCTTGAGGCTGAGAGAAAGAACACGTAATCGCTTCATTCACCATCTTGGCTTCAAAAGCCCGCCCGGGGTTCATTGAGGGTATTGGCATTCAAGCATGACTTAAGATTCAAGTGGCCGTTGTGTGTTTCTATTGTCCAATGGAAGCCTTCCTACGGACTGCAAATGTCAGTGTGTTTCTAACGATAACAGAATGGCCGTGTTTGCCTCGTGTAAGATTGGATGTATCCTTTTGTTGGGTTTAGAGATGCTGAGAAATAAGCTGGCAGCAGCTGAGTCTATTCCTCCTCATCTTCTCCACCCTGTCGGACAAAAATGCTACCGAGTTACCACTGAGCTCTGTTTTAAAAATCCACCGCAGTTTTAACAAAAAGGCTTGTCAATTGCCATCAGGGAGGCTAGTTTATCTTTCTTTTAGAATAAGTATTCTATCAAAACAGATGACCTGTAATTTGAACCTTTTCCTCTTCGCTATGCCTCACCAATAAGGCTGGGTATTGCCTGGTAGGAGCTTGTGCCGTGTGGAAAGCAAGTGTTTCTTGCTCAAAAGTCAGCATGTTCCATTTCTTCAACATTTTCATTTCTTGGGCCTTTGTTTTTCCACCATGACATGTTGGCTCAGTGTGCCCCAGAACAACTCAAATAAAGTGAGCAAAGATGGTGCATCAGAGCATGGAGAGGATACTGGTGGAAGATGCACTGTTATGTTTGGTTCAGCAGTCGTGAGGTTACGGTGTGTTTGTGTGTGTGTGTGTGTTAGCCAATCTGTGTGTGTGCGTGTGTGTGTGTGTGCACTGTACTCATGTACGTGTGTGTATTTGCCATTGTGTGTCAGTGTATATTAACATGGTCAGATCTTCTAGTCTCATTATGCACCAGGCTCACCATCATCCTACCTGTTAACCATTTAGCTCATACCCCCTCCCCTCCCCTCCATGTGTACCGATGACACATAGAGGACAGCCAACCTGAGACAGAGGATTCGGAGAACCATGCCATGGCAGGAGGATAGGTCCTCTGTTGGAGGCTTCAATAGGCCTGCCCAGCCTGTCTGTCTGTTCCTGCCGCCAGCCCTTTTAGAGAGAGGGAGATCTCTGCTGTGAGAGAGAGAGAGAGAAGAGAGAGAGGTGGGGGAAAGAGAGAGAGAGCGAGTGAGAGATACAGTGCGATGGAGAGAGCACACCATCATTAGAGTTGATTAATGATGGTGCTTAGCTAAACTATAGCATTTGATTGGTTTGGTGTACTGATTGATTTACTTGTCCACACCTGCTCTCCATCTTGATGTTGATGTTATTTCCTGTTGGTGACCTGAAAATCAATGATATGTCACAAGTTCAAGTGTTTCTCAAACTAACAGAAGGATGAAATTATCTTGTGATCTGTTGCATGATGGGCAGATGATTGGTTCAGGTAAATATTGTTACATCTTATGACAGCACTTGAATATGTCCTTGCAGCCATGATGGAAATTGTGAACATCATAGTTCAGGTTGCAATAAACCATATTTGTATTATAAAATAATCAAAGTATGTGTTTAAAAACAAATACTTGATGTTTGATTTACAAAAGATTACTGACTTATACCACTCTTATCAGTTTAACGGTTCTCCTCTTCGTCTGAGGAAGAGTAGTCAAGATCGGACCAGCACGCAGTGTGGTAAGTGTCCATGTTAATATTTTAATATAACAGAACACGAAACAAAAATAGCAACGAGAATGTAAGACACGAAACAGTCCTGTCAGGTGAAACAACACAAAACAGGAAACAACTACCCACAAACACAGGTGGGAACAGGCTACCTAATTATGGTTCTCAATCAGAGACAACGATTGACAGCTGCCTCTGATTGGGAACCATACCAGGCCAAACGCATAGAAGTACAAAACCTAGAACAAAACACAGAATGCCCACCCCAACTCACGCCCTGACTAAACCAAAATAGAGACATAAAAAGGAACTAAGGTCAGGACTAAGGTCCGGACTAAGGTCAGGACGTGACAATCAGAGACAAATTATATGGTTCACTCTTGTACTGTTCCTTTGCAAACTTTTGTTCCTCATGATCACTTATCCTTCCCTTCTTTAACCAGCCTCCTCTTTCTGATCCTGTCCACTATCGGCAAAGAGAGAGAGACAGAGAAAAGGAGAGAGAGAGCTTTAGAGAGAGAGAAAAAGAGAAAGATATAGAGAGAGAAATAGAGAGTCTGGTCAGGATTCTCCTTAAATAATTCAAAAGTAATACTTGATTAATCAAGCATAATGCCATGTTATGTTTTGGAGAGGGTCTACTCGGCTCTGTGTTTTACAAAATTGAGTTGAGGAGGGGAATGAGAGGCCATGCGAGCCTTACCCTCTTTTTTGTCTTTTTGCATAGTTAATAGATTCAATACATCACTTATTGATGTAATGCTAGGTAACATCAGTGGGGAGTATGTCCTGGATAAAGGTACTCACAGGGCTGGAGGTCTATCTGCCGTGTATTAATTAGATAGAAGAAGAAGAGGGTTTCTGTGTCCCAGACTCACAAAGTTACAATACAATAACAAACTGTGTGTGTGTTTGTGTGGGATGGCCATCCTACATGAAATATCAACATAATAGTATGAGCAGGTCATTCAAATCTATGGTTAACCACTGGGAGTTTAACTTCAGTTTGTTGGTAGTCTGCTCATTCCATCTACTGGCTTTTTTGATGTCTATAGTATTATCTCTGGTATGCAATCTCTGGTATGCAATCTGGATCTGGTGGCAACCTCTATGATGCCACCATTGCCCTTGATTCTAAGCAATGTTGTCCTGCTATTTTTGTTGTCTTGGCCAAAGCTTTTGATACGGTAGACCATTATATTATTGTGGGCCGGCTAAGGAATATTGGTGTCTCTGAAGGGTCTTTGGCCTGGTTTGCGAACTAACTCTCTCAAAGAGTGCAGTGTATTAAGTCAGAAAATCTGCTGTCTCAGCCACTGCCTGTCACCTAGGGAGTATCCCAAGGCTCAATTCTAGGCCCCATGTTCTTATCAATTTACATCAACAACATAGCTCAGGCAGTGGAAGCTCTCTCATCCATTTATATGCAGATGATACAGTCTTATACTCAGCTGGCCCCTTCCCAGATATTGTGTTAAATGCTCTACAACAAAGCTTTCCTAGTGTCCAACAAGCTTTCTCTACCCTTAACCTTGTTCTGAACACCTCTAAAACAAATATCATATGGTTTGGTAAGAATAATGCTCCTCTCCCCACTGGTGTGATGACTACATCTGAGGGATTAGAGCTTGAAGTACTCACCTCATACAAGTACTTGGGAGTAGGGCTAGACAGTACACTGTCGTTCTCTCAGCACATATCAAAGCTGCAGGCTAAAGTTAAATCTAGACTTGGTTTCCTCTATCGTAATCACTCCTCTTTCACCCCAGCTGCCAAACCAACCCTGATTCAGATGACCATCCGACCCATGCTAGATTAGAGACATAATTTATAGATCAGCAGGTAAGGGTGCACTCGAGCGGCAAGATTTTCTTCACCATAAGGCCATCAGATTTGCCACCAACGCTCCTTATAGGACACATCACTGCACTCTATACTCCTCAGTAAACTGGTCATATCTGTATGCCCATCGCAAGACCCACTGGTTGATGCTTATTTATAAAACCCTCTTAGGCCTCACTCCCCCCTATCTGAGATATCTACTGCAGCCCCCATCCTCCACATACAACACCCGTTCTGCCAGTCACATTCTGTTAAAGGTCCCCAAAGCACACACATCCCTGGGTCGCTCCTCTTTTCAGTTCGCTGCAGCTAGCGACTGGAACGAGCTGCCACAAACACTCAAACTGGACAGTTTTATCTCAATCTCTTCATTCAAAGACTCAATCATGGACACTCTTACTGAACATTGTGGCTGCTTTGCGTGATGTATTGTTGTTTCTACCTTCTTTGTGCTGTTGTCTGTGCCCAATAATGTTTGTACCATGCTTTGTGCTGCTCCCATGTTATGTTGCTACCATGCTGTGTTGTCATGTGTTGCTGCCTTGCTATGTTGTCTTATTAGGTCTCTTTTTATGTAGTGTTGTCTTTGTTGTCGTGATGTGTGTTTTATCCTATATTTATGTTTTTTATTTTAATTGTTTTTATTTTTAATCCCAGCCCCAGTCTCTGTAGGAGATTTTTTTTCCTTTTGATAGGCTGTCATTGTAAATAAGAACTTGCTCTTAAGGATAAATAAAAAATAAAAATAAATACCAATTCTAGCGACGTTGGAATGAAAACTTGTACTACAGAGAACATTTAGTAGCCCTTTGCATTTACTAAGGAATTACATTGTCACGTTTTCTGTTGTGACAAAATAGGAAGTTGAACTACTTTCTTTGTTAATAATATTTCTGAAGAGTGATGTGCTTGGAGGTCCTCTGTGATATAGTCAAGTTCTGAGTGAAAGGAATTCTATAGGTCGTTATCAACAAAACGTCACAATAAGGTACAGAGAGGTACAGAGAGGTACAGAGAGATTTGCCTGCTGGGGTTCAAGGAGACCCCGAGCTCCGTTAAAACCATTGACAACCACATGCTGTTTTTAAGGGGTTGTTAAATGTTATAACTATTTGGTTTTAATACCATCACCTTGAAGAGCATAGTCAGAACTGCACAGTTCGGATTACTCCACATTTAGCTCTGTCATCAGAGTTATACAGCAAGTAACTGCATGCTTGTCATGATCAGTAAACATCTATTGATCATGTTTTTCAGATTTGTGAAGGTAGACTCACAATATCTCCATTAGTTAGATATTTGAGTGATATTTGAGTGATATAAAATATAAATGAACTATACCTGACAAGTATGAGGGGCTTAGACGAATTTCCCATCCTTTGTGGGCGCTGTCTGTCAAGCGGCAAAAGGGAACATTTGCCGATGTACTGTTAGCTGATAATGTTTACTAGCTACCGGTAGAAACTTAAAACATAGTGGTATGTATACAGAATATACTTTTTTCTCCATCCAACGTAGGTCTAACTAGCAAAGTAAGATAACATTATTCCCTTTTCAAAATTGTTTTAAAGAGTGTTTAATCATGAGTACTGCTGACAGACATTGTAGATTTGATTGATGGATCACATCAAATTGGCTAGCTAATGTTAGCTAATAACAGACGACATCAATATGGCTAGTTAACAAGCTAACTTTCAGGGGATAAACTAGATGGCTATATCGAAATATTGTTTGATTTGCTTGCCATCTACAGTATCAGTCAAAAGTTTGGAAACACCTACTCAGTCAAGGGTTTTTCTTATTTTTTGTAACTATTTCTACATTGTAGAATAATAGTGAAGACATCAAAACTATAAAATAACACATATGGAATCACATAGTGACCAAAAAAGTGTTAAACAAATCAAAATATATTTAGCATTTTTCAAAGCAGTCACCTTTGCCTTGAAGACAGCTTTGCACACTCTTGGACTTCTCTCAGGCAGCTTCATGAGGAATGATTTTCCTACAGTCTTGAAGGAGTTCCTTCATGTTGGCTGCTTTTCCTTCACTCTGCGGTCCAACTCATCCCAAACCATCTCAATTGGGTTGAGTTTGGGTGATTGTACAGGCCAGGACATCTGATGCAGCGCTACATCACTCTCCTTCATGTCAAATAGCCCTTACAAAGCCTGGAGGTGTGTTTGGGTCATTGTCCTGTTGAAATGATAGTCCCACTAAGCACAAACCATATGGGATGGTGTATCGCTACAGAATGCTGTGGTAGCCCGGCTGGTTAAGTGTGCCTTGAAATCCAAATAGATCACAGACAGTGTCACCAGCACAGCATCCCTACACCATCACACCTCCTCCCCCATTCTTTTCAGTGGGAACCACACATGCGGAGATCATCCGGTCACCTACTCTGAAACTCACAAAGACATGGAGGTTGGAACCAAAAAATCTCAAATTTGGAGTCATCAGACCAAAGGACAGATTTCCACCTGTCTAATGTCCTGATTAGGCCTGATTCACACAGTCTCCTCTGAACAATTGATTTTGAGATATGTCTGTTACTTTAACTCTGTGAAGCATTTATTTGGGCTGCAATTTCTGAGGCTGGTAACTCTAATGAACGTATCGTCTGCCGCAGAGGTAACTCTGGTTCTTCCTTTTCTGTGGTGGTCCTCATGAGAGCCAGTTTCATCATAGCGCTTGATGGTTTTTGCGACCGCACTTGAAGAAAATGACAAAGTTCTTCACATTTTCCGGATTGACTGACCTTCATGTCTTATAGTAATGATGGACTGTCATTTCTTTTTGCTTATTTGAGCTGTTCTTGCCATGATATGGACTTGGTCTTTTACCAAATTGGGCTGTCTTCTGTTTACAACCCTTATCTTGTCACAACACAACTGATTGGCTCAAACACATTAAGATAGAAAGAAATTCCACAAATGAACTTTTAACAAGGCACACCTGTTAATTGAAATCCATTCCAGGTGACTACCTCATGAAGCTGGTTGAGGGAATGTGAAGAGTGTGCAAAGCTGTCATTAAGGCGAAGGGAGACTACTTTTGAATAATCTCAAATATAAAATATATTTTGATTTGTTTAACACTTTTTTGGTTGCTACATGATTCCAGATGTGCTATTTAATAGTTTTGATGTCTTCACTATTATTTTACAATATATAAAAACAAGGAAAAACCATTGAATGAGTTGGTGTGTCCAAACTTTTGACTGGTACTGTAAAGTGGTGATGACAGTAGTCACACAGAACTTTGCCAGAACGAGGACTTGCCAATATTAAGCTCTTTCCAAAAGTCTAACCTCTGATGAAGCAAGCTAAATGACACATATTGTTTGCTTAGCTGGCCAGCTACATGCCAAATGGATCGGCTACCCTCACGTATCTGAAAATACATGTTCAAATGATCTTTATAGATCATGGAAAAACATGCAGTTATTTGCTGTATAACTCTGATGATAGAGCTAAATGTGGAATAATCAGAACTGTGTAGTTCTATGTTCTTCAAGAGGTGATGATATAAAAACCAACATTTATTTAACAACCCCTTGAAAACGGCACGTAGTGGTCAATGGCTTTAGTGGAGCCGGAGGCCCCCCCCCCCCCCTCCCCCCGGCAGCCAAATCGAACGCTCAGCACCTTATTGTGACATTTTATGGATGAAGACCTACACAATACAATACAATACAATAAACTACAATACAACACAATGGTTTATACTTCAACGTATCTCAATCCTGTCTTCTGGGCTCATTTTCATTCTGTGCCTGATGTCCTAAGCTATCTCCCACAACCATCTCCCAGTGTGAGTGACTCCCCACTGCCTGATGACAGTCTCACTGTGAAAAAGAGAGCATATAGATAATTTTACAGCCTGAGAGGTTCTGGCAGCTCTAGCCTGTGTTTGCTTGGCTTTACGTTTCCACACTATACTGTATATTTGGAGAGCTGTAATTGTGAAGTAGAGAAAATAAAATCTCCTATGAGCTGGGAGTCCTAAAGAATAGTTGTGTTTGCTTTGGGCGTTCATCTCCTGCCCTCTCATCACAAACTTAGTTTCGGGTCATTACATCCCTTCCTCTATCCTCCTTCTATCTACACCCCTCCCTCCTCCTTCCCTCTTTCCCTAGAGCCATATAACACCCTTTAAAAGATTTCACTAGATGAAGATAAAAACACCACCATAGATTATTAAAGTTAAAGGTCTGATTGCTGACCAAGCTCTGACCTCCTCTAAACTGAAGAGGAGAGTAGAGTGAAGAGAATAGGAGAGTCCACCACTAGCTCACACCTAGTCCATTAAAACCCTAAGCCATCTCCATAATTAAAGCGTTTTATTTGAACAATATCCCATTAGAAGCTCTGGGAGTGGAGAAAGGGATAATGTGAGATTGGAAGTGACAGCAACATTCTCCACAGTGGCCTGGGTGCATTTAAACACACGCTGACTCATTAAAAATGCATCTACTTTTGTAGCGACATCACAGCTTAACAAAGCAACTCATCTCGACACAGTGGCGGTTGAACATGTGCTCGGACACATGCAAAGAAGTACTCGCTCGCTCGCACATACACACACGCAAAGATACACTGGCAGACACGCACACAATGCAACACACGTGCACAAACGCACACATGCACACACACACACATACACTCACACACACCTACCATACCAGAGAGTAAAATACCCAGTTCAACTTGAAGCTCAGTTGGTAGAGCATAGCACTTGCTACTCCAGGGTTGTGGGTTTGATTCCAGCATGAAAAAGTATCTACACATTTTACTCACTCACCACCGTAAGTCACTCTGGATGAATGACTAAAAGGTAACTACACATTTTATTCATGAGGTGATGTGGGATTGCAGTCAATTGCTCAGCTACTGTATAGTTACAGTAAAAGCCCATTTATGGTTGTTCCGATGGAGAGTGTGAATCAATTGCGGAGCCCCCGAAGACATGCAGGGGCCAAATCAAGCTCCGTGCCATGCTCCTCTCAAATTTTGTAAGAATGTGGAGGGTTCCGTAGATCTCTGCATTGACATGATTGGTTGACGGTAGGTGGGGGCGGGAGGTTCTGTATAAACAAAAACTCACTTCCCTGACAACTTCTGTTACGGAGTCTAGTTGTTAGTAATCGACTAGCCGGACTTTTCCCCAGACTCCGCGTGTAGGGATTTGTACAATGGTTGAACAAGGCTATTGAACTTGACATTGGTATCTGTCCGTATTCCTTTATCCAACATATCGTACTGAAACATGTTATCAGAAGTGGCTTGAAAATCATACGTTTGTAATTTTTGTAGCTAAGTACAGTATAGGCGCAGTTACGTTCCATATGCGAACACACGCCGTTTCCTACTCCTAGTCACAACACTGATCAACTCGTTGCTAGCTGGCTAGCTAGCATCACTACCTAATGTTACCTGGATGGCTGAAGGCAAATAAATCTCCTATTCCATCGCTATGGCAGTGAACATTCTGCCACCAAATCCCATGGTTCTCAAAGAGGACTAGAATGCTAATTGGGACAACTTCAGGGATGAATTCGAAGACTATGCGCTGGCGACCGGTCTACATGAGAAACACAAAGAGGTCCAAGCGGCAACTCTGAGGAGTTTAATGGGCAGCGAATGCAGGCATATCTACCGGCACAATCTCACCCTCACAGCATGACAACAGTGTGATGCAAAGGCTATATTGGATGCATTGGAGAATTACTTCAAACCCGCCAGGAATGTCATTTACGAGCGGTTTGTTTTTGGAAGCTACAAACAGGAAGAGGGTGAGTCAGTACACAACTTTGTAACCTGTTTGAGAGAAAAATCCGCTTCTTGTGAATACGGGGGATTGAAAGATGAATTGATTCGTGACAAAATAGTCCTGGGAAATGCAAATGAGGACATGCGCCGGCGTCTACTGAGAGAGAGAGGCATTAACATTAGTAACTGCCATCGAAATGTGCTGCACTGCTGAAGTCACTGACATGAGAATGAGAGCAATGGAAATCGAAACCCCACGCTCCAACGTTGATACTGTTCACACTGTTGCCAGGCAGACATTCAGACAAAACCAATCGAGGCAGAGTAATTCACCACGAACGGTGAACACAGAGAGCCCCATAGCATGTAAATACACAAGCCCCATAGCATGTAAACACACAAGAGGCAAAGAGCACTGCCCTGCCTACGGAAAACCATGCAGAGCTTGTGGAACTAATAATCACTTTGCAAAAGTGTGTCTCAAAAGCAAAAGAAGGGTGATTGAGGGCAAGATTCACTGTGTTGATGATGTCACTCAATGTTCAGAGCTGAACAGTGAAAGTGACATTTACATGCATGAATCCATTGGGGCTGTACACTCAAGAGGGAAGAAATGGTTTGTGACGCTACGATTACACAACAAGCAACAACGATGTAAACTGGATACCGATGCTACATGCAACGTAATGAGCTACAAAGTCCAAAATCAATCTGGCACCTGACACACATCTATTGCCCAGCGATACTAGACTAAAGCTGTACTCAGGAGAGCTAATGAGCTCTATGGGCATCTTTGAGACCGAATGTGTTATTCGGGGATGCAAACAAATGCTGGAGTTTGAGATTGTGAAATCCAGTCAACATCCTCTCCTCTCAGGCTCTACATGCGAACGCCTGGGACTGATGCAGTTCACCGTACCAAATGACCTGCACATTGTAGCGCATGTCCAGCATGGACCCCTGTCCAAAGAACAACTGCTCAGCAGATAAGACAATATATTCAACAGGCCCCTTGAATCATTGCCTGGGGAGGTATACTTTGAATTGGATGAGAGCGTTACTCCAGTCCAGTGTGCTCCTCGTAATGTGCCCTGTGCAATGAAAGTGGCTGTGAAGGCCCAGCTGGACAAAAATGAGGCCGTAGGCCACATGACATCTGTGACTGAACCAACTGACTGGATCAGCAATATGGTCATAGTGAAAAAACAGAAGCTTAGGGTCTGCATCGACCCAAAGCATCTGAAC
Organism: Oncorhynchus mykiss; assembly: GCF_057628025.1. NCBI lineage: Eukaryota > Metazoa > Chordata > Actinopteri > Salmoniformes > Salmonidae > Oncorhynchus > Oncorhynchus mykiss. The sequence goes on along the minus strand of NC_143023.1, from coordinate 25,182,915 downwards.
CAAGCACTGAAACAATCCCACTACATCATGCCGACACTAGAGGATGTCCTCTACAGGCCAGGATTTCCACCTTGGTGGATGCACGAGATGCATTCCTTCAATGCAAGCTGGACGAAGAAAGCAGCTTCATGACTACCTTCTGGACCCCATGGGGTCGGAAACGCTGGCTCAAGCTCCCATTTGGTGTCTCAGTGGCGCCTGAGGTATACCAACGCAAGCAGCATGAGTTACTGGCTGGGCTCAAGGGCATTGAACCCATCGCCGATGATGTCCTGATCGTAGGCTGTAGTGACACAGACAAAGAAGCACAGAAAGCGCAACACGCGCCGTTCAGTTAAGTTTCGTCTTGGCCTGAAGAAGCTGCAGTTCAAGGTGAAAGTCGTCCACTTCCATGGCCACATTCTCTCGGCCAAAGGCCTGAAGCCGGACCCAGACAAGGTCCGAGTGATCCTCGACATGCCAAACCCATCTGATACAAAAGGAGTACAGCGTCTCATGGGTTTTGCAAACTATCTTGCAAAGTTCATGCCACACTTATCAGCAGTCTGTGAGCCTCTGCGCCGGTTGCTGGACAAAGACACACCATGGCACTGGCTACCCAAGCATGAGTCCGCAGTGCAGGAGATGAAGTCTCTGGCTTCATCCATGCCAGTGTTGCGCTACTACGATGTCACTAAGCCTGTGACAATCTAGAGCGACTACAGCCAAAGGGGACTTGGATGCAGGAAGGCCAGGCTTATGCTGGAAGGCCAGCCCGTTGCATTTGCCTCGAGAGTGCTCACCCCCACTGAACAAAACTATGCACAAATTGAGAAATAGTGCCTCAACATCGTCTCCTGCCAGCGCTTCCATCACAACTAATATGGTCGAGAGCTGGTTACTGCTGAAACTGACCACAAACCACTCATTGCCATATTCAGTAAACCTCTCCTCAACGCGCCCAAGAGGCTTCAAAGCATGCTCCTGACTCTGCAAAACTGCAACCTGAAGGTCATCTACAAGCCAGGACCAGGCATGTACATCAGCGACACACTGAGCAGGGCAACGGCACAATGTACAGGCAGAGGCACTGCCTATCAGCGACATGCCATCTGTTTGCTACAGCAGGAACAACAAGATGTTCAACAGATCAATCAGACAGACTACTTAAAAGTCACAGATCACCACCTAGCCCAGATCAGGCAGCACACTGACAAGGACGAACACTCACATTCACTGAAGTCCATGGCTCTCGCAAGGTTGGCCATATCTGAAAGAGGAGACTTCTTTCACAGTGAGAGAATACTGGACCTTTCGAGATGAGATCAGTGTGCAAAATGGCGTCTTGTTCAGAGGTCAGAAGGTCATTATTCCCAAATTACTACGTTCAGAGATGCTTAACCGCATACTCTCCAGTCACTTTGGAGGCGACGCATGCTACCGCCAGGCTTGTGAAACATTATACTGGCCAAACATGCAAGCAGAAATTAAAGACTTTGTCAGCAGCTGTACCACATGAGTACGCTCATGAACAGCAAAAGGAAACCATGATGTCACACGAACTGCCCACAAGGGCCTGGCAAATCGTCAGCATGGACTAAGTCCTTTTGCCTGTGGCTGAATATCAACTCATTGTTGATCACTACTCTGACTTTTGGGAAATTGAACTGCCCCCTGACTTGTCTGCAGAGACGGTCATAAAGCTCTGCAAGGCGCAGTCAGCCTGACAAGGTCATCACGGACAATGTCCCACAATTCACTGCACAGTTCAAGTGTTTCATCTCAGAATGGGAGTTTGACCACGTGACCTCCTCTCCAAGGCACCCAAAAGCAAATGGCAAGGCAGAGTCAGCTGTCAAGATTGCAAAAAACCCGTTAAGCAGGGCCTTGCGTGACAGCAACGACCCATGGAAAGCGATCTTACAGTGGAGGAACACACCCACCGAAAACATGGACAGCAGCCCAGCACAACGCCTTCTGTCCAGACGTCTGAAGACTACCATCCCCGTAGCTAACAAGCTACTTGAGCCCTGCGTCATGGTTGGCGTCACGAAAAAAAGTGCGTCACAGCTCACTAAGTGCTTCTACGACCGGACTGCTCGAGACCTACCAGAGCTGGAGGTGGGTTAAACAATAAGGATGAAACTGCTGCCGGGAGACCTCACAGGACTTTGGAGGCTGGGCACGTGCCTACAGAGAGTTGCACCACGTTCTTACCTGATGGATGTTGGTGGCTCCCTCTATCGTCGCAATCGGGTGGATCTGCGCATAGCAGAGCAGACAAACCAGAACACACCATACACTCACCTAGATGAGCTGGATCAAAGTCCAGGCCTAAGGGTAAGGGGCGCAGAATTGAGACATGAGCCAACTGAAAGTGAGGCTTCTACCCCACCAAGCTCTCCAGCTCGTGACCCTAATCCTACCCCTGTCAGAGCCAATACTTACTCACGGGTGAGTCGGCTGTGCAAGCCAGCGGACAGGATTACTCTGTAAGCAAGAGACTGTGTTAACTTGTCCTCTGTTTACATAAAAATAAAAATAAAAACTTAAATTAAAAAAGAGCGAGATGACAACTGAAGTAAAAATAAAATGCCATGCTTTTTCAATTGTTATGACTTGACTGTTAAGAACTTAATGTTATGCCGTTATGTTTACACTTTCTGTTGAAAAGGATGATGTTACGCAGTCTAGTTGATAGGTAATCGACTAGCCGGACTGTTCCCCAGACTCCGTGTGTAGGTACTTGTACAATGTTTGAACAAGGCTATTGAACTTGACATTGATGTCTGTCTGTATTCCTTTATCCAACATATCATACTGAAACAACTTCCTTCACAACGATAAGAGATCAATCCATAGGCTTTAGCCTGTTCAGGTCATTAAACGATAACACCATTTACGTTACAGACTCATTGGGCTAGAGACCTCACAAACCAGGTTATGTTATATTATCAGAATGTCCTCAAAAAACAGGTTGTGTCATTTTATCAGTATGTCCTTAGAAACCATGTTCTGTCATATTATCAGTATGTCCTTAGAAACCAGGTTCTGTCATATTATCAGTATGTCCTTAGAAACCAGGATCTGTCATATTATCAGTATGTCCTTAGAAACCAGGTTCTGTCATATTATCAGTATGTCCTTAGAAACCAGGTTCTGTCATATTATCAGTGTTATGGTTTAGGGGGACATGTTTAATAAGGAACCGCCACACACAAATCATCTAATGAGAGGGTCTCAAGGGAACCTCATCATAAAGTAAGACAACAAGCCAACAGCAACCACTTTCCGTTCCATTGAATTCCAAAAGGCTTTCTGTGTAAAACGCCTGTTTAAAGCTGACAGTTCGACAATGGATACACATTCATTCAGTCACCATTAATATGGGCTGTTTGGTTAACTGTCTGATAAAGTCTGGAAAGACACCTGTATGACTCCATGGTAACTTTTCACTCACACAGACCGTTCAGCCTTCAGTCTACTAACATATACTGTACTTTCACAGTCAATCTGCACTGTGATCAGGGGCCGTATCCACAAAGTGTGGATCGAAGGTGCTAAGAATAGAGACATTTTACTCCTACTCTTTTGGGTGAAAGTAAAAATAAGCGTCTTTAGTCAGTAGAGTTCCACCTAGTTGAAAGCTATTTAGGAGACCTCATGAGCTGTTCTAATAGGTTAACAGCGGGTGTCTTTATAATAGAAAAAGGCAGCGAGTCAGTTCCTGCACCATAGACAGGCAACTGCTTTGGAGTTCAAATAATGTTTTGATATTTTTATATGATCAACCCATAAATAATCTAGACCTACATGCAACTGTATCACTTTTAACAATGATTTTGACAATGATTTCACAAGGCATATTTCACATGATACACCTAAATATTTAGGCACCACTAGGCTAATAAATAATCACATATTTAGGTTTAGATTATTTCATTAACCTACATCATGTTATTTCAAGTTATCCATTTGGAGCTCAATATCACGCTGTGAAGAAATGCCTATAAGTTTGGCAATTGAAAGCATCTACGGCCCATGTCAAATTTATTTATAAAGCCCTTATGTCAGGTGATATCTCAAAGTTCTGTACAGAAACCCAGCCTTAAATCCCAAACAGCAAGCAATGCAGGTGTAGAAGCACGGTGGCTAGGAAAAACTCTCTAGAAAGGCCAAAACCTAGGAAGAAACCTAGAGAGGAACCAGGCTATGAGGGGTGGCCAGTCCTCTTCTGGCTGTGCCGGGTGGAAATTATAACAGAAAATGGCCAAGATGTTCAAATGTTCATAAATGACCAGCAGGGTCAAATAATAATAACCACAGTGGTTGTCGAGGGTGCAACAGGTCAGCACCTCAGGAGTAAATGTCAGTTGGCTTTTCATAGCCGATCACTGAGAGTATCTCTACCGCTCCTGCTGTCTCTAGAGAGTTGAAAACAGCAGGTCTGGGACAGGTAGCACATCCGGTGTACAGGTCAGGGTTCCATAGCCGCAGGCAGAACAGTTGAAACTGGAGCAGCAGCACGACCAGGTGGACTGGGGACAGCAAGGAGTCATCAGGCCAGGTAGTCCTGAGGCATGGTCCTAGGGCTCAGGTCCTCCGAGAGACAGAAAGAAAGAAGGAAAGACAGAGAGAAAGAAAGAGAGAATTAGAGAGAGCATAGTTAAATTCACACAGGACACCAGATAAGACTTTGATTTTGATTGTTGACTTTAATTGTTAACTTTGATTGTGTTCGGTAAAAATTATAGACCTTTCAAACGTTTTATGCAACATTATCGGCAAGTGACAATTCCTACAGTGCCAAGGCGATTTAAAGTTGTTGAACGGGAGTGATGAGTGTGTTGATATAACGGTAATACACATTATTCAAAATATCATAATTGTATTTAAAGGTTATGCATGCCAACATATTAAGCAAGAATTAAGAGTAGACAAAGTGATCATGTAAGGCGACAATTACTGTATATCAAATGTTTTAACATTGCAAAATTTGATGTACAGTCCCATTCACAGTGGTTGTCTGATGCGTGCTGTTGAGTTCACAGCTGGCGATGCCTCATTCACGATTGGTTATTCCCCATTATTTGTAACTTGGTCAAGGAGCGTCATCACTAGCTTTCCTTTGTGGTACCTCAAACTGTCATGATTACCAGCTGAGACAAATTTTAGGTAGTTGATTTACCTCCTGGCTCAGAGTTTGTCTAAAATAGTGTCTTAACATTATCTTAAATCCTACACTAAGCCTGGAGTTTCTGATGTTGTTTTAAAATAGGTTTTAACAGGATTCCTAGGGCTTGTTCTGAGACACTTCTGGCCCCTCCTAGCCCCCTCCTAGCCCGCTCCTGGTCCCCTAAAAGCCCACTCTTAGCCCCCGCCTGGTCCCCTACTAGCCCCCTCATGGCCCCCTCCTAGCTACGTCTTAGTCCCCTCCTGGCCCCCTCCTAGCCTTCTCCTAGCCCCACCTAGCCCCCCCAGCCCCCTCCTAGCCTTCTCCTAGCCCCACCTAGCCCCCTGGCCCTCTCCTAGCCTTCTCCTAGCCCCACCTAGCCCCCCCTAGCCCCCTCCTAGCCTTCTCCTAGCCCCACCTAGCCCCCCTGGCCCTCTCCTAGCCTTCTCCTAGCCCCCAGCTACCCCATGCCTCATAGCCTTCACTTGTACTGAGCTCTGTGGATCATAATGTATATTCCCACAGGCAGGGGCTATAGAGATGTCATCAATAGAGAGCACATCAACTTAAAAACGTCAACGTTTCTGAACATACACCTGCGAAAGCAAGGCAGGAAAAAACACACTCAAAGTAACTAATTATTTCACAACCTGTTGGCGGTGCTTCAATACACGACAACAACTACTTCTGTATAGAAACACAAAGACCAGCAATGAACACATTGGTTCTTATTATGTTGCATTCACAAAGCAGACTCTTCTGACGCTGACGGAGTGACATGAACATTCAAAGATTCCTGTACAAAAGGCATTCAACAGACCTTCAATGATAACAGATTGGTGCTTCTGCCTGCCTGCATGCACACCATCCCTCTCCTCTCTCTCCTGCATTAGAATCCTTTGTCGCTCCTGGGACTGGCTTGCCTTTATAAAACATTTATATCAGAGGACACCGCGCAAAAGTGTGTAAAATGCACACAAGGGAAGTTGCCTGTCACTGGAAGAACACAATGCCTCACTGATGATGGCGATTCCAATTAATTGACTTTAATGCACTGTAATGTGGTGTGTTCCTCGCCCACTCTTCATAATTGCATCGTGCCAAACGCCCAGCCACCGTACAGTCAATTAAAACATAATACAAATTGAGTTAAAGCAGCTACTGCTTTCTCTCTCTGTGATTCGTTTTTTTTCTCTCTCCAAGCAACGAACAATTAAGTGCCAAAGAGAAAACAGACAATGGTAATTCATGAGAAAACAGTCTTTAGCTGCCTCATGCTGCAGTCAAATGCATGTTCTCACGGTTAATTGTGTTATCTATCTTTTGAGAGATGTTGGTTGAGTGTGTTCCTACAGGCCACAGGGAGCCCTCTAGAGACAGCACCAGGCAACGAAGGGTGTCTCTCTTCTCTCCAGTTGAAATCTCTCAGTATATTTTCTATGAAACACCATAAGTAATGTATGTAATAAACCCACACTCAAATGCAGGGAATCCACATAATGTCCTCTACTGTAATTGTTCTGTAGTATTATCTCTAGGCCTGTGATTGAGTGTGGCAGTAAAAAGTCCCAGAGAGAGATGTGTAAGGCATGTGGAATGATTTCCAGCGGCCTCCGATAGGGCTGGGTAATTTCCCTCGCCGCCGGCCGGTGCTGCTCCCACCATCGTTTCTCAGCTGCCACCGACTCCGATGGTAGCAATTGTGCCAACAGCAGTCAATCATGGCGCTTATGAATCCAAGCAGCAGTCAATCGCCCTGGTTAGCATTTTGAGTCACCAGTTAATCCCTCCACTATAGGGATCTGAGCAGCAGTCAACCAGCAGTCAATTGCTAGGTTTATGAATCTAAACCAGCAGTCAATGGCTGTGTTTATGATTTGTTATAGACACATCTGGTGGGATCCAGCTGGTAGCATGAATACGATACTGGCAGGAACACTGGAGTCCAGGAGAGATGAATAACACCAGTTTAGTTTAGCAGCAACACAAAACCAAGGAGATCAAATCCTTCACACTGCTCTGTTTGTGATAAAACACATCCTCACAGCCGGCTATGTTTTAAATTTCACTGTTTTGATGTAAGTCAATAAAAACACAGCAGAAAATGCTTTTATTATAAAAAGTGAATGTGTGATTTATTTTATGAAAATATTTTCAGAAATCTTGTCTCCCTGTTGAACATATGAACATATAGATACCACAATAAGGAAGCCCAGTAAGATTTACTCCACTGATCAAAATCCCAATCCTGCCTGTATACGTCATCATTGGAGTCATCTCTGATTGACTCCAAAGGTGGTGTGATGGATAAGTGACGTTAATGATGGAGAAATTGGAAGGTTGAGGTGATGTGTACAGACGGCTCTCCCTGAGATCCCTCTTCCCCATCTCTCCCACATACATTTTGTCCGCCTCCCCCTGCCTCCTCCGTCTCCCTCCGCCTCCCCCACCTTCCTCTCACACTGCAGGCCCAGTGAGACTCCCACTAGCCTGGCTGGGTCTCCCCTATCTTCTCTCCCCCAAACGACCTGTTCCCTCCCCTCCACCTCCCCCTGGCCCTCCCTCGGCCTCCCACAGTGAGACTCCCACTTTCCTGGCTGGGTCTCCCCTCTCCTCTCCCCCTCTGGGGAGGTCTGACTGGGGCTAAATGGATTCCGCTCTGCCACTCTCTTATCATAACTGTCTGCCATTCTGTCAGTGCAGAGCCATACCGTAAATGCAATTCCCCCACCCCATGGTAGGCCGACTAATCACCAAGGCATCTCAAATCAAATCAAATCAAATTTTATTTGTCACATACACATGGTTAGCAGATGTTAATGCGAGTGTAGCGAAATGCTTGTGCTTCTAGTTCCGACAATGCAGTAATAACAAGTAATCTAACTAACAATTCCAAAACTACTGTCTTGTACACAGTGTAAGGGGATAAAGAACATGTACATAAGGATATATGAATGAGTGATGGTACAGAGCAGCATAGGCAAGATACAGTAGATGGTATCGGGTACAGTATGTACAAATGAGATGAGTATGTAAACAAAGTGGCATAGTATAGTATAAAGTGGCTAGTGATACATGTATTACATAAGGATACCGTCGATGATATAGAGTACAGTATATACGTATGCATATGAGATGAATAATGTAGGGTAAGTAACATTTATATAAGGTAGCATTGTTTAAAGTGGCTAGTGATATATTTACATCATTTCCCATCAATTCCCATTATTAAAGTGGCTGGAGTTGAGTCAGTGTCAGTGTGTTGGCAGCAGCCACTCAGTGTTAGTGGTGGCTGTTTAACAGTCTGATGGCCTTGAGATAGAAGCTGTTTTTCAGTCTCTCGGTCCCAGCTTTGATGCACCTGTACTGACCTCGCCTTCTGGATGATAGCGGGGTGAACAGGCAGTGGCTCGGGTGGTTGATGTCCTTGATGATCTTTATGGCCTTCCTGTGACATCGGGTGGTGTAGGTGTCCTGGAGGGCAGGTAGTTTGCCCCCGGTGATGCGTTGTGCAGACCTCACTACCCTCTGGAGAGCCTTACGGTTGAGGGCGGTGCAGTTGCCATACCAGGCGGTGATACAGCCCGCCAGGATGCTCTCGATTGTGCATCTGTAGAAGTTTGTGAGTGCTTTTGGTGACAAGCCGAATTTCTTCAGCCTCCTGAGGTTGAAGAGGCGCTGCTGCGCCTTCTTCACGATGCTGTCTGTGTGAGTGGACCAATTCAGTTTGTCTGTGATGTGTATGCCGAGGAACTTAAAACTTGCTACCCTCTCCACTACTGTTCCATCGATGTGGATAGGGGGGTGTTCCCTCTGCTGTTTCCTGAAGTCCACAATCATCTCCTTAGTTTTGTTGACGTTGAGTGTGAGGTTGTTTTCCTGACACCACACTCCAAGGGCCCTCACCTCCTCCCTGTAGGCCGTCTCATCGTTGTTGGTAATCAAGCCTACCACTGTTGTGTCGTCCGCAAACTTGATGATTGAGTTGGAGGCGTGCGTGGCCACGCAGTCGTGGGTGAACAGGGAGTACAGGAGAGGGCTCAGAACGCAACCTTGTGGGGCCCCAGTGTTGAGGATCAGCGGGGAGGAGATGTTGTTGCCTACCCTCACCACCTGGGGGCGGCCCGTCAGGAAGTCCAGTACCCAGTTGCACAGGGCGGGGTCGAGACCCAGGGTCTCGAGCTTGATGACGAGCTTGGAGGGTACTATGGTGTTGAATGCCGAGCTGTAGTCGATGAACAGCATTCTCACATAGGTATTCCTCTTGTCCAGATGGGTTAGGGCAGTGTGCAGTGTGGTTGAGATTGCATCGTCTGTAGACCTATTTGGGCGGTAAGCAAATTGGAGTGGGTCTAGGGTGTCAGGTAGGGTGGAGGTGATATGGTCCTTGACTAGTCTCTCAAAGCACTTCATGATGACGGATGTGAGTGCTACGGGGCGGTAGTCATTTAGCTCAGTTACCTTAGCTTTCTTGGGAACAGGAACAATGGTGGCCCTCTTGAAGCATGTGGGAACAGCAGACTGGTATAGGGATTGATTGAATATGTCCGTAAACACACCGGCCAGCTGGTCTGCGCATGCTCTGAGGGCGCGGCTGGGGATGCCATCTGGGCCTGCAGCCTTGCGAGGGTTAACACGTTTAAATGTCTTACTCACCTCGGCTGCAGTGAAGGAGACACCGCATGTTTTCGTTGCAGGCCGTGTCAGTGGCACTGTATTGTCCTCAAAGCGGGCAAAAAAGTTATTTAGTCTGCCTGGGAGCAAGACATCCTGGTCCGTGACTGGGCTGGGTTTCTTCCTGTAGTCCGTGATTGACTGTAGACCCTGCCACATGCCTCTTGTGTCTGAGCCGTTGAATTGAGATTCTACTTTGTCTCTGTACTGGCGCTTAGCTTGTTTGATAGCCTTGCGGAGGGAATAGCTGCACTGTTTGTATTCGGTCATGTTACCAGACACCTTGCCCTGATTAAAAGCAGTGGTTCGCGCTTTCAGTTTCACACGAATGCTGCCATCAATCCACGGTTTCTGGTTAGGGAATGTTTTAATCGTTGCTATGGGAACGACATCTTCAACGCACGTTCTAGTGAACTCGCACACCGAATCAGCGTATTCGTCAATGTTGTTATCTGACGCAATACGAAACATCTCCCAGTCCACGTGATGGAAGCAGTCTTGGAGTGTGGAGTCAGCTTGGTCGGACCAGCGTTGGACAGACCTCAGCGTGGGAGCCTCTTGTTTTAGTTTCTGTCTGTAGGCAGGGATCAACAAAATGGAGTCGTGGTCAGCTTTTCCGAAAGGGGGGCGGGGCAGGGCCTTATATGCGTCGCGGAAGTTAGAGTAACAATGGTCCAAGGTCTTTCCTCCCCTGGTTGCGCAATCGATATGCTGATAAAATTTGGGGAGTCTTGTTTTCAGATTAGCCTTGTTAAAATCCCCAGCTACAATGAATGCAGCCTCCGGATAAATTGTTTCCAGTTTGCAGAGAGTTAAATAAAGTTCGTTCAGAGCCATCGATGTGTCTGCTTGGGGGGGGATATATACGGCTGTGATTATAATCGAAGAGAATTCTCTTGGTAGATAATGCGGTCTACATTTGATTGTGAGGAATTCTAAATCAGGTGAACAGAAGGATGTTCCTGTATGTTTCTTTCATCGCACCATGTCACGTTAGTCATAAGGCATACGCCCCCGCCCCTCTTTTTACCAGAAAGATGTTTTTTCCTGTCTGCGCGATGCGTGGAGAAACCTGTTGGCTGCACCGCTTCGGATAGCGTCTCTCCAGTAAGCCACGTTTCCGTGAAGCAAAGAACGTTACAGTCTCTGATGTCCCTCTGGAATGCTACCCTTGCTCGGATTTCATCAACCTTGTTGTCAAGAGACTGGACATTGGCAAGAAGAATGCTAGGGAGTGGTGCGCGCTGTGCCCGTCTCCGGAGTCTGACCAGAAGACCGCCTCGTTTCCCTCTCTTTCGGAGTCGTTTTTTTGGGTCGCTGCATAGGATCCACTCCGTTGTCCTGTTTGTAAGGCAGAACACAGGATCCGCGTCGCGAAAAACATATTCTTGGTCGTACTGATGGTGAGTTGATGCTGATCTTATATTCAGTAGTTCTTCTCGACTGTATGTAATGAAACCTAAGATGACCTGGGGTACTAATGTAAGAAATAACACGTAAAAAAACAAAAAACTGCATAGTTTCCTAGGAACGCGAAGCGAGGCGGCCATCTCTGTCGGCGCCGGAAGTAATGGTGGACGAATCCTAATGGTTGGGTTATTATTATTCTAATGGACTTTATTAGTATAATTTTCATTGAACATTATTTAGGTATCATACATTCAGTTTCAGATAATAAATAAATATGGAGTCCTATCTGAAACATTGTGGACACACCTGAGAATGCATACTGAACTCTAAGTTTGAGGAGAAAAAAATGTTTTTTTGCCTTTTAACCACAAACGTGCACAGTGGCCAGAGGAGGCTAATGCCATATGTCCACCAGATGTACATGCGTTTTGCCGTATGTTGTTTTTGCCAGATGCCTAGCCCGCATTTTGCGTACTTGATGCACATGTTCTTCGCAAAGTTGCAGAATGGTTTGCAGCATGGAGAAGATCATTTTTGCCCTGTTCAACCAAAGCTATATCAGAACAGATTAAAGTTATTCTCCTAATTTGTTTCTCATCCCTAGCAACATAAATACATTGAACTGCTGGTTCCCATATATAGTACTGATTTCAAATCAGTAGCTTGCCCCGTATTGATGGTATGATAAATTATGCACAGAACAGTTCTGTGCATGTTGATTTTTCACGCCATTCTGTTGGCTGGTTTCGTGAAAACCCTAGTGTAGTAATGATGAACTGTCCCTGTGTCTTTCGAACCTGAGACACATGCCCAGCCCTTCAGCCAGTATCTTCTCATCTCTAACTACACAAAAGTCATAAAAGGAGAGGTGACTACACTAAGTAGTACAACTACTGAACTACCCCCCCCCCCCCCCCACTACCACTACCACCAAGATAAATAATTGGTTACCCGATAGGTCTGTATTCACCTTTGATATAAACCACAATCACCCGGAATCCTGATCTCTAGATTCATCTCACATCAGATCCAGCCCTGAGGAAAGAAAGGAGAAAATGAAGAGAGATAGAAGAAGAAAGAAGAGGCCAAAGAGGGGACTCCAATCTCCATTGTAGATTTACTTATGTGTCAGATCTTTATGTGGTCGAAATGGAAAAGAGAATTGGGCTGTGTTTACAGCCCCATAAACCTTTCTTTTAAACCCAAGGACTTGGCCACCCTGAAAGTGTGTCTCAGCCTCCATAAAGCTAAGGCTAACGCTGTCTTTTAAACCTGATGAAACATTTATCGATTCTTTTTAGATCTTGTTTTATTTGCTTCTCCCAACCTTCCCAGTTCCCATCTAATGGGCTGAGAGAGCAACCTGGTCTCATAGCATTTCATACTATTCTGTACTTATGTGTTAATTTGTGGTGGTCCATTACCCATTTTGTATGATATGTTATAAATTACAATTCTTATATGTTACAAATTAGAAAAATGTACAATATGTTACGAATTTGTTATTTGATATTTTACAAATCCTAGTTAGGTGCCTAGGTGGCTAATGTTAGCTAGTTTGCTAATGCTAGCTAGGCTAGGTGTTAGGGATTAGGTTAGCATTAAGTTTAGGAGTTAGGTAAATGGTTAAGTAACCATCTGAATATGTAACCATACCAAATATAACATATCATACTAAATGGAGTGTCTCCAATTTACATAAAGAACCATATGAAATTCTCTGAGACCAGGTTGGAGAGAGAGAGTGTAGCTAAGGAGCGAGGGGATATGGGTCCTCCTTCAAGACACTTCAATTAATGAAATGGGGTGTCATCCTGAGAAACAGCACGACCCCCATAACTCCTGACCTTTGACCCTGTTGTCCTCTGTTTAGAACCTCATAGAAGAACTGCTTCCCAGATGAATGTGGATCTGTCACATCGGTATTGTTGCCCAGGCGCAGTGTTGTATTCCTGATTTATGATTATTTAGATTAATTTCAAGAACACTCATAGATATTTTATCATTAGTCAAAAGGTCATTGAGAAGTTCAGAAGTTCAAAAAACTCACAATCGCTTAATTAAGATTTGATTCATGTAGTGTTGCTGGTGGAAATCCTTATTGAGATGTTTATATACATATGGCAAAGCTTCACCAGCTACTGACAACCCTGACAATGATTTTTCATCATGTAAGTGACCTAATGGATTAAAAGGCTGTTGAGATGTCTAGCCATTGTATGACCAATTTCCTTATTACTCTTTCTCAGCTGCCTAATTCTACTATAACACGTCTTATTTATTTCTAGTCATTATGCTAACTACAGGGTAATTCCAAATGAACTGAATAATGTGTTTCAGAAAGGTTGATTAGGACATTAATTGTTATGCTACTTTCAAAATGGAGAAGAGCCCATTTCCAGGATGTAATTATGACTGGTTTCTTAATAGACTGTTCTAATGACCCTGGCCTTGGTTTATTTTGGCAAGGCCCACAACATGACTGCATAATTAGACCATGACAAATCATAGAGAATGTCTGTTCTGTTTAAAGGGAATGTAATTTCAAAATGACTTAATGGCTCGATGTAATATCAATGTGATATGTTTGTATCCCAAATGCCCATTGTGTCTTTGTCAAATGTAGTGCAATACGTAAAGAATAGTGTCAAAATTGGGACACCCACTATATATTTATGGTATACTGTATATATTAAAAATGATAAAGCTATATATCTATTGGCTATAGTGATGAACAATACTAACAACATGAATGTCAAATGCAAACATCTATACAGCCTTCAGTAATATATATACAGTACCAGTCAAAAGTTTGGACACACCTTCTCATTCCAGGGTTTTTCTTTATTTTTACTATTTTCTACTATTTTCTACATCCTTTGCCTTGATTACAGCTTTGCACACTCTTGGAATTCTCTGTCAGCTTCATGAGATAGTCACCTGGAATGCATTTCAATTCATACTTCTTAGGGATCAAATCCCATGAACGGGATCGATTTGACAACATCCGGTGAAATGGCAGAGCGCCAATTCAAATTAAATTATTAGAAATATTTAACTTTCATGCTTTCACTTTACGGCGAAAGCAAACCATGCGATTATCTGAGGACAGCACCCCATCATACAAACACACGACAATCATATTTCAACCCGCCAGGCGCGACACAAAACTCAGAAATAACGATATGATTCAGGCATTACCTTTGAACATCTTCTTCTGTTGGCACTCCAGTATGTCCCATAAACATCACAAATGGTCCTTTTGTTCGATAAATTCCGTCTTTATATCTCCAAAATGTCCATTATTTAGCGAGTTTGATTCAGAAAAACACTGATTCCAACTCACCCGACATGACTACACATTATCTAATAAGTTACAAGTAAACTTTGTTCAAACATTTCAAACAACTTTCCTTATCCAACTTTAGGTCTTTTAAAATGTAAATATTCGATCAAATTTAATACGGGATAAACTGTGTTCAATAGAGGATAAAATGAAAGCGGAGCGAGCTTCAGGTCACGTGCCCCAAACAAAACAGTCCACTTGGCTACTTGACATCTAGTGGAAGCTATAGGAACTGCAAGCATATTTCTATTAAAACGGGCTTGCCATAGAAAACTAATAGAAAACAGATTGACCTGGATGGATTGTGCTTGGGGTTTCGCCTGCCAAATCAGTTCTGTTATACTCAGACATTATTCAAACCGTTTTAGAAACTTTAGAGTGTTTTCTATCCCAATATACTAATATGCATATCCTAGCTTCTTGGCCTGAGTAGCAGGCGCGCTTTTCAGCCGGACGTGAAAATACCGCCCCTAGCCCAAAGAAGTTTTAACAGGTGTGTCTTGTTAAAAGTTCATTTGTGGAATTTATTTCCTTCTTAATGCATTTGAGTCAATCAGTTGTGTTGTGACAATGTAGGGGTGGTATACAGAAGATAGTAAAATACCAAGTCCATACTATGGCAAGAACAGCTCAAATAAGCAAAGAGAAACAACAGTCCATACTTACTTTAAGACATGAAGGCCAGTCAATGCAGAACATTTCAAGAACTTGGACATTTTCTTCAAGTACAGTCGCAAAACCATCAAGCGCTATGATGAAACTGGCTCTCATGAGGACCACCACAGGAAAGAAAGACCCAGATCTACCTCTGCTGCAGAGGATAAGTTCATTAGAGTTAACTGCATCTCAGATTGCATCCTAAATAAATGTTTCACAGGGTTCAAATAACAGACACATCTCAGCATCAACTGTTTAGAGGAGACTTCGTGAATCAGGCCTTCATGGTCAAATTGCTGCAAAGAAACCACTACTAAAGGACACCAATAAGAAGAAGAGACTTGCTTTGGCCAAGAAACACGAGCAATGGACATCAGACCTAAAGAATCTAAACTCTAAAATATATTTAGATTTGTTTAACACTTTTTTTGGTTTCTACATGATTCCATATGTGTTGTTTTGATGTCTTCACCATTATTCTACAATGTAGAAACTAGTAAAAAATACTTGAATGAGTAGTTTTATCCAAACTTTTGACTGGTACTGTATATGGAAGAATTGTAAAGCATATTTCTGTTCTGTGAGCCCGTTACATCTGGTCTCTCATCTCAAAACACCCTCATGGGGTTAAATGCTGAAGCAAAAACTTCAATGATCTTGAAGGGAGGTCACTGGGGATATTTTAAGCTGGGGGAGAAAAAGAATAATAGAGAAAGAGCTTGGTGCTTACAGGCACTGAACCCCCTGCGGCGACCATTTTCCGTCCTTTGCGGAATAAAGATTTACCGAATGGTTGAGGGCTCAATTGACCATAGCTGTGATCGCCAAAGTAAGTTAGGCAGGCTAAGTAATGAGGTGAGACCCTATGAGCTTTTTTTCATGGACACTATGCATATGGCTGGATGGTTGGTTTGACGTTTGGTTGGTATGCACAGGGCTCTGTGCAAGGTTAACAGTAACGTACTTTAGGTCCTATTTCACCCTGATGAAAACATGGAATTGCATCGAGCCATTGAATGGCACAGACCTGGTATTGTCAGGATAACAGTGTAGGTAGAGATATGTTGTAGGCTATAGTACAGTGGCTTGCGAAAGAATTCACCCACCTTGGCATTTTTCCTATTTTGTTGCCTTACAACCTGGAATAAAACTGGATTTTTGGGGGGGTTGTATCATTTGATTTACACAACATGCCTACCACTTTGAAGTTGCAAACCGTTTTTTATTGTGGAACAAACAAGACATAAGACAAAAAAACATAACTTGAGCGTGCATTACTATTCACCCCCCCTCAAAGTCAATACTTTGTAGAGCCACCTTTTGCAGCAATTACAGCTGCAAGTCTATTGGGGTGTGTCTCTATAAGCTTGGCACATCTAGCCTCTGGGATTTTTGCCCATTCTTCAAGGCAAACTGCTCCAGCTCCTTCAAGTTGGATGGGTTCTGCTGGTGTACAGCAATCTTTAATTAAGTCATACCACATTCTCAGTATGGGCTTTGACTAGACCATTCCAAGACATTTAAATGTATCCCCTTAAACCACTTGCACGTTGCTTTAGCAGTATGCTTAGGGTCATTGTCCTGCTGGAAGGTGAACCTTCCGTCCCAGTCTCAAATCTCTGTAAGACTGAAACAGGTTTCCCTCAATAATTTGCCACCACCATGCTTCATTGTGGGGATTGGGTTCTCAAGGTGATGAGAGGTGTTGGGTTTGTGCCAGACAGCATTTTCCTTGATTGCCAAAAAGCTTAATTTTAGTCTCATCTGACCAGAGTACCTTCTTCCATATTTTTGGGGAGTCTCCCATATGCCTTTTGGCGTAAACCAAACATGTTTGCTTAAGCAATGGCTTTTTTCTGGACACTCTTCCATTAAAGTCCAGCTCTGTGGAGTGTACTGCTTAAAGTTGTCCTATGGACAGATACTCCAACCTCCACCGTGGAGCTTTGCAGCTCCTTCAGGGATATCTTTGGTCTCTTTGTTGCCTTTCTGATTAATGCCCTCCTTGCCTGGTCCGTGAGTTTTGGTGGGCGACACTATCATGGCAGGTTTGTTGTATTCTTTCATATTCTTTCAATTTTTTTAGAATGGATTTTATGGTGCTCCGTGGGATGTTCAAAGTTTCAGATATTTTTTGTAACCCAACCCTGATCTGTATGTCTCCACAACTTTGTCCTTGACCTGTTTGGAGAGCTCATTGATCTTCATGGTGGCGCTTGCTTGGTTGTGCTGCTTGTTTGGTGGTGCCCCTTGCTTAGTGGTATTTCAGACTCTAGGGCCTTTCAGAACAGGTATACGTATACTGAGATCATGCGACACTTAGATTGCACACAGGTGGACATTATTTGACTAATTATGTGACTTGTGAAGGTACCAGATCTTATTTAGGGGCTTGCAAAGGGGGTGAATATACATGCACGCACCACGTTTACGTTCGTTTTTTTTTTCAGTTATACTTTTTTGAAACATCACATTTTTTAAATTTCACTTCACCAACTTGGCCTATTTTGTGTATGTCCATTACACGAAATCCAAATAAATGAAAATTTAATTAAATTAAATTACAGGTTGTAATGCAACAAAATAGAAAAATACTTTTGCAAGGCACTGTAAGTAGCGAGTGAGGTAAGCAGTGATGAGGAGGCACCGGTTTGTAAACTGATGAAAAGAAGGTGTTAAGTCAATATTACAAAATTAGATGTATGTCTTCTTTCTGCCTGTCACAACAAATAAACAGAGCTACATTATCGCAGCACACTACAAAAGACACACACAATCCTCACCTACACACACTCCAAGCAGGCTGCAAGGCCAAAGTGGGAAGTGGAAAGTTCTGGGGGAAAATCAGAGCATATCCCTTTCTGATTTGTGCCATAATGAAATACGACAAGTGATTTATGTTGAGCATTAATGATGTTCTGGGAGGCAATTTGTTACAGTGAGGATGCACAGACGTTGGCCCTGTTCATAATTGAATCTCACACACAATAATGAATCGCACACTTTGTCTGCACAGCCTGTTTGTCTTTGTTACAGCCTGATGTTGTTTTTATATGAATAAATCATCTCATAATACCCAGGAAATTTGTAGTCGTGGTGAATATCATATTTCATGTAGAGTACCAGTCAAAAGTTTGGACACAGCTACTCATTCAAGGGTTTTTCTTTATTTGGACTGTTTTCTACATTGTAGAAAAATACCGAAGACATCAAAACTATGAAATAACACATATGGAATCATGTAGTAACCAAAAAAAGTGTTAACTTTCAAAGTTTTTGAAATGTTCCGAATTGACTGACCTTCATGTCTTAAACTAACGACAGACTGCTTAGTTGAGCTGTTCTTGCCATAATGTGGACTTGGCCCAATTTGGACCATCTTCTTGTTATGAGAATTATGTTCTCAATGTTCATAAACTGAACCTCAATTAACTACTCAGTCTGCAACCCAGAATTGATAAGATACTGGTTGAAATGAAAACAGACCGAGGCCTAGCCAACAATAGTCAAATGTTTATTCACGAGGACGTCCTAGTCCGTTGTACAAAACCATCCATTTTATACTGGCTCCTTACGCACATACCTTCACACACAAACAGCAGGTATCCTACGCACATACTGTATCACTACCCAGCAGACAAAGATTAGGGAGACCGTGAGAAGTACTCCCTGTCCTCCCCCAAGATTAGGGAGACCGTGAGAAGTACTCCCCGCCCCTCAAAAATCTCTCAGAGGCCTAGCCAGGTCGGCACCGAATTTTGCTCAGACAGTCTGTGTTTAAGATACTATGAAGATATATTGTACAGATATATTGTTTTACCCTAATTCTGACTAAAACTACACACATCATTAATTATAATTTTACTGACTAAAACTACACACATCATCAGATTATAATTTTATGATTCTAATCAATTTCATACAATTGTAAGGTTTCAGAGTGAATTATTTCATCATTATCTTTCAACATTTAAATTATTTTATCACTTCTGTAAACCACCCCTACCTTGTCACAACACAAATGATTGGCTCAAACGCATTAAGGAAAGAAACTCCACAAATGGAGTTTAACACCTGTTGAAATGCATTCCAGGTAACTACCTCATGAAGCTGGTTGAGGGAATGCCAACAGTGTGCAAAGCTGTCATCAAGGCAACGGGTGGCTACTTTGAAGAATCTCAAATATAAAATATATTTGGATTGGTTTAACACTTTCTTTGGATACTACATGATTCCATATGCGTTTTTTCTTAGTTTGATGTCACTATTATTTTACAATGTAGAATGTAGTAAAAATAAAGAAAAAACTAGTTGGGGTGTCGAAACATTTGACTGGTACTGTAACATATCTCCCTGAAACAATGATTTATTTATATTTGAACTTTGCTTTTTGAGAAGCATACTTAATCCTCTGAGAAATATAAGATGTATAAATGATGTGCTTTTAAACACTATCACCCCCATGCACTACAAAGTGTATACTGTACCATGCTCTAGCCCATGCTGGACGTCACAGCATTATATCTAGTGTCATTGTATTGATTACATTGCATCCAATAGAACAGTAGAGTACTTGAAGAGAGAAACACACAAACAGATTCTCAGTAAGATGTTATTACCACTCTGAGGCTTCTGTTTGCCATGTTTCTATTGGTTCTTGATAAATGACTGCTCTTTCTTCAAACACTACATGAATTAATAACACTGTTTAATTAAGAGTTGATTCATCCAATGGGTGGCTTGTTGACTATTATATTCAGTGGCATGCCAATCACTTTCCGGCAACATTGTAATTAGATAATGTATTAAATTCCCTTCAGAGACATCAGAAGAGGGTTGATGAAGCACACGCATGCACCACGCACGCACGCACACGCACATACACACACACACAGTGGATGGTACGGGCTGCTTGGATGGGTAGTTTCAGTTGATGATTGACTACACATGGCAGTAGTTTTACTCAGGTGCTTGAAGTCTGATGATGGTAGTGGAAGTGGCCCTGATATGCTGTCAGTATCCTCAGGGATGGACTGTGAATGAATGTCCCATCATGTTTCTGCTGCACGGGCAAGAAATCTCATAAAAAATGACATAGGAATTGTTATTGCATATTTAATGTGTGGCTCATATTATTAATCTGTAGGCTGTCTGTCCACCCCCCATCACCACTCACACTGGAGAGGGTTGTTTCTGTTAGGGAACTGCAGTGCACACAGGACATAGTGTAGAGTGGAAAACCGACATCTTCCTTATCAGGAAAAGTCTTCCTCCACACAACTCTACCAACCAATTACATGCAACTCTAGTCTCTACACGTTGATGCTCTTATGACATTTAATGATCTCTCTCTCTCTCTCTCTCTCTCTCTCTCTCTTTCTCTCTATCTTCCCCCACCCCGTATCTCTCTCTTTATCTCTCTTCCCCCTCTTGTTTATTCCCTCTCTTCCTCCCTCACCCTCTCCTCCTCTCCATCTACTTTGGGTAGGTGTTGGAGACATACATTTTTATTAAAATAGATGGCAGTGTTGGTTCAGGGGTGTGAGTCTCACTGTCTTGCGATGTGTGCTAGCTGCTTATTCCCAGTGGCTGTTGACTTATGTGTGGCTGTTTGGTAATTAGACTAAGTAATAGCCTGCTGTGATGAGGACTGTGGCCCATGTCACAAGTCACAGGCAAGCAGGGTGGGAATAATGGACAGCATGCAAGGAGGGGAAGGGTGGAGGGGCACCCAGACCAGTAAAGGAGCTGGGGATGGAGTGGTCTGAGTGGAGAGGGTGGTCAGTGAGGAAGTAGGCAATGGAGCAGAGTGGACCAGGGGAGAGGATACAGCTGTGCATAGATGAACACGTGTGTACATCCACACACACACATATGCATGGACTGTCAATTTGTTTGTCTAATTAATTAGCTAATTCGCCTACATGAAGTCTCCACTTGCTAATGCTTTATAAGATATTTTATATTTAAGATTATTCTTAATTCCTTTCTTTACATTTCGGGGATTTGTGTTTATTGCTTTGTATTGCTAGGTATTACTGCACCGTTGGAGCTAGAAACAGAAGTATTTCGCTGCACCTGTCATAACATCTGCAAAATATGTGTGCTGTGAGGGCTAATGTACGTAGGTAGTTCTGTTCAGGAGTATATCTGAGTCAGTTCCAGGTCTCTAATTGCATACTGGAGGTTTTAGGTCACGATAATTAACCCTGTTCTACGTTTCTCCCAGAAGGTGCTGTGACTTCTACCTTTATTAGTTCTTCCTCTGAAGCATAAAGGGGCAAACTCTTCTAACCTCTGGAGATTTGGATGTTTGATTCGTACAAATTGATGTTTGGTTCTCTGTCTGGTTTCCTGCCCCTCACCTCGCTTTGTGCCTACTTTGATCATTTTTATCAAAGCAACACGCTGTAGAGAGAAATGAGTCAAACCATTTTACCATTGCCAGTGGGATGGATTCTCTGAATGGATGCGCTGTGAAGAGACACAGTGAGAGGCTGATGACTCCATCCACTCTAATGAATACAGCCATCTGGTTTGGTTTCAGCTCTCTGTCGCAGGAGGAAAAGACAGTAATTGTGCCTGGGTCATACTTTCACCCACATCTCACCCTAGGGCCAAAATGCATTTCTAACACAATGTACTGGAAGTAGCATACAAATTGTATAAAGTTCATCAAGTGAGGAATGTGTCAGGCAGTTTTTTGATAAATTATTTCTGACAAATATGACATCTCATCTTCAGAAACTTTGACAGTGTACCAAATAATTTTCACAGGGGGCAAAATCATCTTGCCGGAAGAGATATTATGTTAATTACAGTTATGTTATTTCTCCCTTGGGGGTGAGGGCAGAAACTGACAGGAGAAGGAGGACACATTTTGTTCTCTGGGGCTCATAGAGATGATGTCATTGTCTAGTGTAGGACTCCTCCCACTACCGCCGTAGAACTGTGGTGTCTGACAAGCACACAACAAATATTTAATCAAACAAAAGGCATTTCAGAGAGCAATACATGGTTATGTATCTTTATATTAAATGGTGTCACACTGTTATGGCTGTCTTCACAACACTCATCAATTTCATTTCTAAATCAATATATTCAAATGCATGAAAAAAATTTCTGATAAAAAATCTGCTCACTAATTATTCGCCATGCTAAAATGATCCCTGCAAGGAGACTTTCACAAAGGAGGGAACTTCAGTAACTTGTTGGCATAGCAAGTTAACATATGTGTCACGACTCCTACCGAAGGTGGCTCCCCTTCCTGTTCGGGTGGCGCTCGGCCCGCCTGCTGGTTGTGCGGGATTGTTCGATGTACATGTATACACGTCTGTGTGTCACGGTTTTCCCATGTGTTTGGGGTTTTTCCTGGACTGTTTAAGTCCCCCGTGTTTTGGGCATTTGTTTTGGTTGGCGTATGTTCACCGTTGTTGTGCATTAAAAGTTAGCACTACCCTGCACTCTCTGCTTCCTGCGCCTGACTTCTCACCCACAACACCCCGGGCATTACAATATGGCACCTGGCTACTGAACTATACAGCGTTAGATCTGATGTGACCTTGTCTTTGCTCTCATACTGTATGAATGAAGGTAAGGCTTGAGCAAAACCTGCCTGCATTCAATTTAAACATTAATTTTATATGAAATGTAAACTTAACATGGTCCTCTCACACCAGAACTGTTGTGAAGAAGGCATGGCAACGCATCTTCTCCCTCATTTTTTGGCATGGCCCCTCAGATCCTTAGTAACTTTAACTGCTGCATTGCGAGCATTCTGACTGGTTGTATCACCGTCTGGTATGGCATCTGAACCGTCCACGACCGGAAGGGCCTACAAAGAGTTATGTGGACGACCCAACCCATCACTGGGGGCGAGCTCCAAGCCATCCTGGACGTACACGCCAGACTGTCTAAGAAAAGCACGAAAAATTGCCAAAGACTCCAACCACCGGAGACATGGACTGTCCGACAGGCAGTACCGGTGCATTAAGGCTCAGACAAAGACTCCTAAACAGCTTATATCCTCTGGCCATAAGTCGTTGACACAGATGTATTACTCCAGTACGCTGCTGTTCATTGATTATTGATTACCATTACAGTTAGTATTTATCTATTTATCCTGCTACTAGTCTCTATTACGGCTGTTTACATGTACACTGTAAAAATGAAGTGCTTTGTAACACTGAATGAAGTGGCAACTGAGCTGCTACCACCAGGAGATGAAACATTAACTTTGCTGGAGTATTGAAACACATGGTTGCGAGGGTATTGGGACAGATTTAAGGT
The DNA here is from genome assembly GCF_057628025.1 of Oncorhynchus mykiss. Taxonomy (NCBI): domain Eukaryota; kingdom Metazoa; phylum Chordata; class Actinopteri; order Salmoniformes; family Salmonidae; genus Oncorhynchus; species Oncorhynchus mykiss. The sequence goes on along the minus strand of NC_143023.1, from coordinate 25,159,387 downwards.
GCACTGAAACATTCATCCTGAGGTGTTCTGAAACATGACATGGTGTGTTGTAACACCACACAACCAAGAGTTGCGCAACACCTTGCCAGAGACTGGGAGCCCTAACCCATGAAAAGCTTGAAAACACTATAATGGTGTTTTGAGTCCTGTGTAGTGCAGAATTACATCCCTTCTCTTCTGGTGTTGTTTCCTCTCTCTAAAGCTCCTAACCACTTTAATGGTGATTCGAATCCTGGCTAGTGCAGAATTTTATCCCTTCTTCTGTAGTTTCCAAATACCGTAAATGGAAGTCCCTCCTCTTATTGTATATTCCCTGCTCTTATATTTTGTGTTTGTAAACTTCTTATCTGTAATTCCAAAATGTAAAATATTATGCTCAAACAGAGGACACGTATAGTGCCGACAGAAACGAGCATCTTTCTGGTTAACGATCATAACAACATACAGGAACCATTCAAGTCCTTCTGTTCACCTGACTTAGAATTCCTCACAATGTCGACCGCATTATCTACCAAGAGAATTCTCTTCGATTATAATCACAGCCGCATATATTCCCCACCAAAGCAGACATATCCATGGCCCTGAACTAACTTTATTTTTTAAAACATTTTTTTACAGTGGGTTAACTGCCTGTTCATGGGCAGAACGACAGATTTTTACCTTGTCAGCTCGGGGGTTTGAACTTGCAACCTTCAACGCTCTAACCACTAGGCTACCCTGCCGCCTCATTTGACTCTATGCAATCTGGGAACTACATATCCTAAAGCTGCATTCAATGCAGCTGGGGATTTTACCAAGGCTAATCTAAAAACAATCTGAAAACAAGACTCTCTAAATTCTATCAGCATATCGACAGCTTCTATCTCAAGGCCATCAGACTGTTAAAGAGCCACCACTAACATTGAGTGGCTGCTGCCAACATACTGACTCAACTCCAGCCACTTTAACCTCTTGAACCTATAGGGGCGCTGTGTCATTATTGGATAAAAAGACGTGCCCGTTTTAAGCGCAATATTTTGTCACGAAAAGATGCTCGACTATGCATGGAATTGACAGCCTTGGAAAGACACAACTCTGACGTCTCCAAAACTGCAAAGATATTATCTGTGCGTGCCCCAGAACTAATGCAACAGGCGAAACCAAGATGATGTTTCATACAGGAAATGCCCCGGATTCTGAAGGCGCTGTGTTCCAATGTCTCCTTATATGGCTGTGAATGCGCCAGGAATGAGCCTGCGCTTTCTGTATATTCCCCGAGGTGTCTGCAGCATTGTGACGTGTTTGTAGGCATATCATTGGAAGATTGACCATAAGAGACTACATTTACCTGGTGTCCCGCGCGTTCCATTTCTTCAGAATTGAAAGTAAACTGCCACGATGGATTTTATCGTTGATAGATATGTGAAAAACACCTTGAGGATTGATTCTAAACATCGTTTGCCATGTTTCTGTCGATATTATGGAGTTAATTTGGAAAAAAGTTCGCGTTTTAATGACTTTTCTTTTTTTTTTTTTTTTTTTTTTTTCTTACCCAAACGTGATGAACAAAACGGAGTGATTAGTCGACACAAATAATATTTTTTGTAAAAATTGAACATTTGCTATCTAACAGAGTCTCCTCATTGAAAACATCTGAAGTTCTTCAAAGGTAAATTATTTTATTTGAATGCTTTTATGTTTTTTTGTGGAAAATGTTGCATGCTGAATGCTAGGCTTAATGCAATGCTAGGCTATCAATACTCTTACACAAATGCTTGTTTAGCTATGGTTTAAAAGCATATTTTGAAAATCTGAGATGACAGTGTTGTTAACAAAAGGCTAAGCTTGAGAGCAAATAGATTAATTTCATTTCATTAGCCATTTTCATGAATAGTTAATGTTGTGTTATGCTAATGAGCTTGCTGATAGATTTACACAATCCTGTCTTTACATTCTGATGATGGTACAGATTAAGTCGGAAGTTTACATACACTTAGGTTGGAGTCATTGAAACTCCTTTTTCAACCACTCCACAAATTTCTTGTTAACAAACTATAGTTTTGCCAAGTCGGTTAGGACATCTAGTTTGTGCACGACACAAGTCATTTTTCCAACAATTGTTTACTGACAGAATATTTCACTTATTATTCACTGTATCACAATTCCAGTGGGTCAGAAGTTGACATTTACATTTGACTGTGACTTTAAACAGCTTGGAAAATTCCAGAAAAATATGTAATGGCTTTAGAAGCTTCTGATAGGCTAATTGACATAATTTGAGTCAATTAGAGGTGTACCTGTGGATGTATTTCAAGGGCTACCTTCAAACTCAATGCCTCTTTGCCTAACATCATGGGAAAATCAAAAGAAATCAGCCAAGACCTCAGAAGAAAAATTGTAGACCTCCACAACTCTGGTTCATCCTTGGGAGCAATTTCCAAATGCCTGAATGTACGACGTTCATCTGAACAAACAATAGTACGCAAGTATAAACACCATGGGACCACGCAGCTGTCATACCGCTCAGGAAGGAGAGATGAACGTACTTTGGTGCAAAAAGTACAAATCAATCCCAGAACCACAGCAAAGGACCTTGTGAAGATGCTGGAGGAAACAGGTACAAAAGTATCTATATCCACAGTAAAACGAGTCCTATATTGACATAATCTGAAAGGCCGCTTAGCAAGGAAGAAGCCACTGCTCCAAAACCGCCATGAAGAAGCCTGACTACGGTTTGCAACTGCACATGGGGACAAAGATCATACTTTTTGGAGAAATGTCCTCTGGTCTGATGAAACAAAAATAGAACTGTTTGGCCATAATGACCATTGTTATGTTTGGAGTAAAAAGGGGAACGCTTGCAAGCCGAAGAACACCATCCCAACCGTGAAGCACAGGGGTGGCAGCATCATGTTGTGGCGGTGCTTTGCTGCAGGATGGACTGGTGCACTTCACAAAATAGATGGCTTCATGAGGCAGGAAAATTTTGTGGATATATTGAAGCAACATGTCAAGACATCAGTTAAAGCTTGGTTACAAATGGGTCTTCCAAATGGACAATGACCCCAAGCGTACTTCCAAAATTGTGGCAAAATGGCTTAAGGACAACAAAGTCAAGGTCTTGGAGTGGCCATCAGAAAAAGCCCTGACCTCAATCCTATAGAAAAGTTGTGGGTAGAACTGAAAAAGCATGTGCATGCAAGGAGGCTTACAAACCTGACTCAGTTACACCAACTCTGTCAGGAGGAATGGGCCAAAATTCACCCAGCTTATTGTGGGAAGCTTGTGGAAGGCTACAAGAAACGTTTGACCCAAGTTAAACAATTGAAAGGCAATGCTACCAAATACTAATTGAGTGTATGTAAACTTCTGACCCACTCGGAATGTGATGAAAGAAATGAAAGCTTAAATAAATAATTCTCTCTACTACTATTCTGACATTTCACATTGTTAAAATAAAGTGGTGATCCTAACTGACCTAAGACAGGGAATGTTTACTAGGATTAAATGTCAGGAATTGTGAAAAACTGAGTTTAAATGTATTTGGCTAAAGTGTATGTAAACTTCTGACTTCAACTGTACATGGCATGGAAGTTTGTTCAGATGAATTCAATCACGGTACAGTTGAGTTCGATGATATGATTCACAGTTGACAGTTCAGTAGGACATTACTATGTGATCCTGGTCTTGATTAACTGTGGTTAGGATTGGCCAGCTGGTGGGTAACGTTTTATGTATGCTTGTTTTTCTGCAGGGAGACAGAGGAATAGCAAATAATAACAAGCAATAATGATAGTACATGAATGTATAATTAGGTTTTTAAATGCTATAATATTAAATCATTGCAATGTGAATACAATTATTAAACATAGAAATACACTTTTGGACTATTAAACTATGCAAATACAGCGACAAGATAACAATATGAATGTCAAAAGTGGAATGAAATAACATGTGGTGTGGCAGGCCAAAGCTAAAGCAGACTGAAATAACTTGTGGTGGGGCAGGCCAAAGCTAAAGCAGACTGAAATGACATGTGGTGGGGCAGGTCAAAGCTAAAGCAGACTGAAATAACATGTGGTGGGGCAGGCCAAAGCTAAAGCAGACTGAAATAACATGTGGTGGGGCAGGCCAAAGCTAAAGCAGACTGAAATAACATGTGGTGGGGCAGGCCAAAGCTAAAGCAGACTGAAATAACATGAGGTGGGGCAGGCCAAAGCTAAAGCAGATTGAAATAACATGTGGTGGGGCAGGCCAAAGCTAAAGCAGACTGAAATAACATGTGGTGGGGCAGGCCAAAGCTAAAGCAGGCTGAAATGGCAGGGGCTATAAAATGTAGCATATAGCATTTGTGGTATACATCAAACAATAGATAAAACTCCTAAAGCTAGTAGGTAACCACAACATGTGCAAACAATGACGTGTCAATTTACATGTGGCATCAGGAAAATTGATCAATGAATCAAAATGTACTGGCACTGACCTGTATATACCTGCAATCTTGTGTTTTTTTAACTCTCATTGTTGTTGTTGTGTGGTTTTTATTCTTTAACTTTGATTCTATTTTATATTATCATCAATATTAGTATTATTATTATCACTGCATTTTTGGAAAGAGATGTCAAGGTAAGAATGTCACTGTGCTGCTGTACACCTGTTGTATCCCGTGCAAATGGCAAATAAACATTGAAACTTGAAAACTGTTTGCCTTATCCTCAAGGTTTTACTATAGGAATTGCTGAAGAAGGAGAGACATCCTGCTCTTTTTGTGCAGGAATAAATGGCTGACTTTATGCAATCCCACTCCTCCAGACATAGTGGTTTGTGAGCAACGAGCGTGTATGTGTGTGTGTGTGTGACAGAGGAGCCCGTGCTAGGTGCTAGCCAAAGGATTTACAGTTCAGAAAAAAAGACAGGGGGCTTCAAAAGCGAGCAGCGAGCGGAACCACTGTCAGAATGTAATTCCATTTCATGAATAAGCGCTTGACTGCTTACAGTGACAGCCTAGTCCTCATCATGTAACCACAGGCATCATCTCGCCCCTAGCTCCCAGCACTGACAGAATGTAATTTTCCTTTCCTAGTTCCAAAACAGAAACCAGGAGGCAACCAGGTTTATGTGTAACAACCGAAATGTGTCCCTCCCTTCAAAAAAATGTAAATGGGAGAGAATGAGAGAACTGAACTGAACCTCCTTTTGTTGGCGTTTGAAGGCATTTTGGGTCTGAGTTGGTTGCAGTCATTGCTAGCTGCTTGTGCAAAAAAACAGGTAGACCAGATATGAGGGTAAATGAACACTATGTTACAGATCATTCAACAGCTCTATTGCAAATTTACTTATTGCAAGTGCAATAGAAGTATACAGGAGGAATGGGAAAAAATTTCAGTCTCTCCATGTGCAAAACTGATAGAGACATACCCCAAGCGACTTAAAGCTGTAATCGCAGCAAAAGGTGGCGCTACAAAGTATTAACTTAAGGGGGCTGAATAATTTTGCACGCCCAATTTTTCAGTTTTTGAATTGTTAAAAAAGTTTGAAATATCCAATAAATGTCGTTCCACTTCATGATTGTGTCCCACTTGTTGTTGATTCTTCACAAAAAAATACAGTTTTATATCTTTATGTTTGAAGCCTGAAATGTGGCAAAAGGTCGCAAAGTTCAAGGGGGCCGAATACTTTCGCAAGGCACTGTAAGTATTGCAAGTGTACTTCAGAGAAAGAGATCAGCGAGTTTGAATGTGTGATTACTGCATTACTTCATTGGCAATAACACAAGAACACAGTTCAATGATCTTCAACCAAACTCCATCATTGTAGCCTAGTTAAATAAAGTTGAAAAACAAAAAACAAAATTGTGCTTCTAATGTGTTTACCTGTTAAATTTCCCCCAAATGAACTTGTGTGCTTGTGTGAACTGCAGTCTTAACACTGTAGTGTGGGGACACTTCTTACCTAGCTGCCTCTCATGTCCCTCCTCCTCCCTGCCTGTCCTGCATTGTCTTAGCATATTAAACATGTTATTTTCCCTAGCTCCTGCTGGAAGAGTGGATCCACAGACACGGATGATGAGAACAGACGTGTTAATGTTCGGAGCGGAGGCGCAGGCTGGGCAGGACGTGGGGGTAATAGGGTGTGTGCCGGGGCCTTAACTGGCAGCGACAGCTAGCTCTTTGAAAGAAGCGGTAAGATCCAGATCCATTATGCATGAGAAACCTGTGTTTCACGAGTAATGCTGCTACACACTACACACCACTACACACCCCTACACACCCCTGCACCTCTCACTCCACAACTCCATCGGACACATTACACACTCCTGTGTATTAATACTGTGTATTAATTAAGTGATTATGCCCGTGAACCTGGTGTTTGGAGGATATCTTGGTACGGATGTTGTTAGGATATATCCTGTAAAACACCGGCTTCAAGGGCATTATCACTTTTACACAACGGTTTACCAACATATTCAAATAATGATATTTTCATTACAAATTTTATTTTGATTAATTTATTGGATGGCGATGTATTGGACCTTTTTGCTAATTCTTATGAAGGACTTCCCGACAGAAGAGGTTACACGACCAGGCAGCAGCCGGTATGCCAGTTAAATAATTGCTTACATTTTACTTGATTGTAAATTGTTTAAAGCTAACATCAGTAGTGGGTAGGTGCTCAATATATATAATTAGTACCTATAATGATGTTTATCAGAAGCGCTGTTTGGTGCGATGGTAAAGCATTCACCTTTTGATTAATTAAACAAGCAGAGTTGGAATCACAGACAGCATCATGATTTATGAAATCTCATTCTAACCAACAATGGGGCGTGTTCATTATAAACTCAGCAAAAAAAGAAATGTCCTCACTGTCAACTGCGTTTATTTTCAGCAAACTTTCAGGCTAGGGTCCTTTTTTCCTCAATTTCCACCTCACTGACATGCACAAAGTAAACTGCCTGTTAATCAGGCCCTGAAGCCAGGATATGCATATAATTGGTACCATTGGATAGTAAACACTTTGAAGTTTGATTTAAAAAAAAAATAGATATAGTAGTAGAAACTCCAAAGAAAAACCAACCGGAATTTCTTTTTTTTGAGAGTTCATGCTCTTACAATGGAAAGTATAGTGGCATATTCACATCCAGCTCCCAGATTGCAATTCCTATGGCTTCCACTAGATGTCAACAGTCTTTGTTCAAGGTTTCAGGCTTGTTTCTTCCAAAATGAGGAAGAATAATGAGTTTTAGTACTGGGATACAGACTTGGAAATTCGTGCATGCGTGCGCGACGAAGAGGATGCACACCTGCCTATATCGCTTTCCTATTGAACATACTTCTCTCCGTATGAAATATTATAGTTCAATTACATTTTAGGGTATCTGAGGATTAAATAGAATTGTATTTGGACTTGTTTTAACAAAGTTTATAGGCAGCTTTTTGGATTCCTTTCTCTGCAAGTTGAACGAGTGGATTACTCAAATCGATGGCGCCAACTAAACAGACTTTTTGGGATATAAAGAAGGATTTTATCTAACAAAACGACACTACATGCTGTAGCGGGGACCATTTGTATGACAAATCAGAGGAAGATTTTCAAAAAGGAAGTGAATAATTAATAGCTATTTGTGAATTTATGAAACCTGTGCTGGTGGAAAAATGTTTTGATGTCCCGCTAGCGGGACACCTAGCCTTAAGTTAACCTGTGTAAATATTTGTTTGAACATAACAAGATTCAACAACTGAGACATAAACTGAACAAGTTCCACAGACATGTGACTAACAGAAGTGGAACAATCTGTCCCTGAACAAAGGGGGGGTCAAAATCAAAAGTAACATTCCGTATCTGGTGTGGCCACCAGCTGCATTAACATCTCTAGGATAGGGGGCAGCATTTGGAATTTTGGATGAAAAGCAGAACTTAGGTAGCAGGCGAAACCCAGAGGACAAGCCATTCAGATTTTTTTGTTGCTGTTGAGGTCACTCTCTTTTCAATGAGGTTTTATTGGGAATCCAGATTTCTAAGGGACTTGCTTGCAGTTCCTACCGCTTCCACTGGATGTCACCAGTCGTTAGAAATTGGTTGAAGTTATTCCTTTGTGTAATGAAAAAGTATGGCCATCTTGAACGAGAGTCACTTCATGTGAACTGTTAGATAGAGGCGCGTTTTCTTCCTGTATTGAACACAGATCATCCCGTCTTCAATTGTATTGATTATTTACTTTAAAACTATACGTAAAGTTGTACTACAAAAGTAGTTTGAAATGTTTTGGCAAAGTTTACAGGTAACCTTTGAGATATTTTGTAGTCACGTTGCGCAAGTTGGAACCGGTGTTTTTCTTGATCAAACGCTCCAAATGAATGGACATTTTTGGATATACATGGACGGAATTAATCGAACAAAAGGACCATTTGTGATGTTTATGGGACATATTGGATTGCCAACAGAAGAAGCTCATCATTTTATTTTAATTTCTGCATTTTGTGTCGCGTCTGCAGGGTTGAAATATGTTTTCTCTCTTTTGTTTATGGAGGTGCTACCCTCAGATAATAGCATCGTTTGCCTTCGCCGAAAAGCCTTTTTGAAATCTGACATGTTGGCTGGATTCACAACACATGTAGCTTTAATTTGGTATCTTACATGTGTGATTTCATGAAAGTTTGATTTTTATAGGAATTTATTTGAATTTGGCGCTCTGCATTTTCTTTGGCTTTTGGCCAAGTGGGATGCTACCATCCCACATATCCCAGAGAGGTTAAGTACTGAAGTGCATCTCCTCCTCATGGACCAGATTTGACAGTTCCTGCTGTGAGATGTTACCACACTCTTCCACCAAGGCACCTGCATGTTCCTGGACATATCTGGGGGGAATGGCCCTAGCCCTCACTTTCCGATCCAATAGGTCCCAGACATGAGATCCGGGCTCTTCACTGGCCATGGCAGAACACAGACATTCCTGTCTTGCAGGAAATCATGCACAAAACGAGCAGTATGGTTGGTGGCATTGTCATGCTGGAGGGTCATGTCAGGATGAGCCTGCAGGAAGGGTACAACATGAGGGAGGAGGATGTTATCCCGGTATTGCACAGCGTTGAGATTGTCTGCAATGACAACAAGCTCAATGCGTTGATGCTGTGACACACCGCCCCAGAACATAACGGACCCTCCACCTTCAAATCGATCCCGCTCCAGAGTACAGGCCTCAGTGTAACGCTCATTCTTTTGACGATAAAGGCGAATCAGACCATCACCCCTGGTGAGACAAAACCGCAACTCGTCAGTGAAGAGCCACTTCTGTCAGGTCCAGCAACGGTTGGCTTGTTCCCGTAGGAGACGTTGTTGCCAGTGATGTCTGGTGAGGACCTGCCTTACAACAGGCCGACAAGCCCTCAGTTGAGCCTCTCTCAGCCTATTGCGGACAGACTGAGCACTGATGGAGGGATTGTGCGTTCCTGGTGTTGCCATACTGTACCTGTCATCCTTGCCATCCTTGTTGCCATCCTGTACCTGTCCCGCAGGTGTGATGTTCGGATGTACCGATCTTGTGCATGTGTTGTTACATGTGGTTTGCCACTGCGAGAATGATCAGCTGTCCATCCTGTCTCCCTGTAGCGCTGTCTTAGGCGTCTCACAGTGCAGACATTGCTATTTATTACCCTGGCCACATCTGCAGTCTTCATGCCTCCTTGCAGCATGCCTAAGGCATGTGCACGCAGATAAGTAGGGACCCTGGGCATCTTTCTTTTGGTGTTTTTTGGTGTCTTAAGTTTTCATAACTGTGACCTTAATTGCCTAACGTCTGTAAGCTGTTAGTGTCTTGTCGACCGTTCCACAGGTCTATGTTCATTAATTGTTTATGGTTCATTGAACAAGCATGGGAAACAGTGTTTAAACCATTTAGAATGACGATCTGTGAAGTTATTTGGATTTTTACGAATTATCTTTGAAAGACAGGGTCCTGAAAAAGGGATGTTTCTTTTTTTGCCGAGTTTAAAATAAATTATTATTTAGTTTCGGTATCAGACTTACTTTTTTTATGATTCCGTTTGCAGAGCATACAGGCTGGCAGCTTATCGCCAGTTCACCCTATGGGCACAAGGGAGAATTCAATGAGGTGTACGGCGTGTCATCCCTGCGCGTGCTGTCTCTTCCACAAGGGACGCAAACCCAGAATCAAGTGGCATCGACATAGGGTTTTAGTTCGAATAAAACCAGTTAATTTAGTAAATCTATCCTGCTGTAATTATTTCCAAGACATAGTAATGCTACACAAAATAGTATTAGTTAGCTTGTCCACTATAACAACAGGTTCAAGCGTAACCAAATAAACTTGCTTTGAAGATAAAACTACTTTCAGTGCCACTAACCCCGTGTCCCTGTTGCTAGAATAGTGATGTCAACTAGCTTTGGCTGCCATCTATTGGAAAGGAATTGTAACTAAACTGGGCAGCTAGTCAGAGTCAAAGGATTCTTCAATAATATATGCCATTTAGCAGACACCTTTATCTAAAGTGACCTGGCCACATGGTAGAGGAAATAGATCATAGTGACAGGATTACAAAAATACATGTTCAATTACAGGGTTATTAAGGGGTTTTTACAAGTTCCAATGAATCAGGAAGAGGATTCACATGAAAGGCTTGTCAGTAACGAGTAACGCTGCTACACACTACACACTACACATCTCGCTCTACAGCTCCATCTGACATCTGTGCTGTGCTGTGTGTGTGTGTGTGTGTGTGTGTGTGTTAAAGTTAGGACAAGCCTCAAATGCCAAAGGTCACACTCCCTAACGATGTGTAGAAACAGACACAACTTAAAGAGCGCTGCAGATCAACAGGCAGCCTTGGATGTCTAAGAGGGTCTGTATGCACACACACACACACACACACACACACACACACACACACACACACACACACACACACACACACCATCTGAAATCTTCAAGTCGTATATGAGGTCAGTAACAGTCCCCCTGGTGCCTGGTGGTCAGTATCACTCCCTCCCACTGAGGCCGTTTTAGTCACAGTGATGTCCAGACCTAATGCTTTATTGTGGCCCTGTCAGACACTTCCAGTTAGCCATGTGGCTTCACTAGCTCAACGCAGACGACAGGACAAACAAGAATTTCCAAAGAGCAAACCGCTATCTCTGACCTTTAACACCAATCTAAACCCACATGAAAACACTTTTAGAATTCTGTAGTAAACTGTAGAATACTATACTAACCACTGCAGTATCCCTCGATCATGTGTCTTACTACCTATAGAATGTTGTAGTATACTGTAGAATACTACAGTAAATACTACAGTATTATCTGCAAAATAACACTAGTAAATACTTCAGTAATGTCTGCAAAAACACTACAGTCTGCAAAAACACCTACATCACAAATTGTGACACCCATAAGCGAGAAACCTACAAAACTACTCGTATATTATACTCCATATATTATATTCTCTACAGGTTATAAAAAATAACAGAAGTTCTGAACTATCCATTCAGACCCCAATCCTACCTACCTATGTTGTGGAAAATGTGTTCTTTTATACTGAACAAACATTTAAACGCAACATGCAATTATTTCAAAGATTTTGATGATTTACAGTTCATATAAGGAATTCAGTCAACTGAAATAAATACATTAGGCCCTAATCTATGTATTTCACATGATTGGGCAGGGGTGCAGCCATGGGTGGGCCTGGAAGGGCATGGACACACCCACTTGGGAGCCAGGCCCAGCCAATCAGAATCCGTTTTACCCCACAAAAGGTCTTTATTATCTTGACGAAGGATAAAATGCTCACTAACAGGGATGTAAACAAATTTGTACACAAAATGTGAGAGTAATGAGCTTTTTGTGCTTATGGAAGATAATTTCTGGGATCAGCTCATGAAACATGGGAACAGCACTGTACATTTTCATATTTTAGTTCAGTGTCGTGTCGTGTCTTTGGCTATGCCGGATTAATTGAAATTACATGCTATTCTATAAAATCATTTCTCCGTAATTAATATCACCTGATTGAGCTAATCATGTAAATGTAATTAACTGGAGAGTCGGGGCACCACAAAATAATATTTATAGAGCTGTTATCTTCCGAATAAACTCTTAAAGACCTGGTAATATTTTACATCAATAGCAGTCAATATTAATCGTCACCTTAATTCAGTCTCATCTGAAAGTTGTAAATTCTTGGTTATCTTCACGAACCCTGTCATGCCCTGACCTTAGTATTCTTTGTTCTCTTTATTATTTTGGTTAGGTCAGGGTGTGACAAGGGTGATGTATGTGTTTTTGTATTGTCTAGGGATTTTGTATGTTTATGGGGTTTTACTAGTCTAGGTGTTTTTTTTGTCTATGGTTGCCTAGATTGGTTCTCAATTAGAGACAGCTTATCGTTGTCTCTGATTGGGAACCATATTTAGGCAGCCATATTCCTTGGGTAATTCGTAGGTTATTGTCTATGTCTAGTTGCCTGTGTCTGCACTAGTATTATATAGCGTCATGTTTGGTTTGTTGTTTTGTATAGTTTGTTAAGTGTTCTTCGTCTTCATTAAAAAGGATGTATTCATCTTACGCTGCGCCTTGGTCTCCTCCATACCATGAACGTGACAGAATAACCCACCATAAAAGGACCAAGCAGCGGGTTAAGGAGGAATGGACCTGGGAGGAAATTCTGGACGGAGCAGGACCCTGGACGCAGGCTGAGGAGTTGCCTAGTAGCAAGAGAGGACAGCAACGATGTCGGGGAGGTAGGCCACAGAAACCCAAATCATTTTTTTGGGGGGGGGCACATGGAGCAGTCGGCGAAGTTGAGGGGTGAGTCTGAGATTGTCGAGGAGTTATTGGACAGATTGGAGGAGAGTGAACGGAGGGGAGATGATGAGACATTCGAGGAGTTGTTGATGAAACTGGAGGAGAGTGACGAGAGAGAGCTGTTGGTTTGGCGTAGTGTGCACGGCATTCGCCCTGAGGAGTGTGTTAGCTGTCCGATGCCACCTGTGTCAGTTCCTCGTACTCAGCCTGAAACTTGTGTTAAAGTTCCGGAAGATTTGATGCCGGCTATACACACCAGGTTTACAGTATACCTTCACAACCCGGTGTGTCCTGTCCCTTGCTTCTCGTACTCATCCTGAGGTGCGTGTCCTCAGCCCGGTACCACCAGTGCCGGCACCACACACCAGGCCTCCAGTGCGTCTCCAGGGTCCAGTACTCCCTGTTCCTGCTCCTCGCACTCGCTCTGAGGTGTGTGTCCTCAGCCCGGTACCACCAGTGCCGGCACCAGGCCTCCAGTGCGTCTCCAGGGTCCAGTACTCCCTGTTCCTGCTCCTTGCACTCACCCTGAGGTGCGTGTCCCCAGCCCGGTACCACCAGTGCCGGCACCACGCACCAGGACTATAGTGCGCCTGGGAAGTCCAGTACGCCCTGTTCCTCCTCCCTGCACTCGCCCTGAGGTGCGTGTCCTCAGCCCAGTACCACCAGTGCCGGCACCAGGCCTCCAGTGCGTCTCCAGGGTCCAGTACTCCCTGTTCCTGCTCCTCGTACTCGCCCTGAGGTGCGTGTCCCCAGCCCGGTACCACCAGTGCCGGCACCACGCACCAGGCCTACAGTACGCCTCGCCAGTCCAGAGCGTCCGGCAACAGTACCCGGTCCAGAGCGTCCAACAGTACCCAGTCCAGAGTGTCCGGCGACAGTACCCGGTCCAGAGTGTCCGGCGACAGTACCCTGTCCAGAGTGTCCGGCGACAGTACCCAGTCCAGAGCGTCCGGCGACAGTACCCGGTCCAGAGCGTCCGACAGTACCCAGTCCAGAGTGTCCGGCGACAGTACCCGGTCCAGAGTGTCCGGCGACAGTACCCGGTCCAGAGTGTCCGGCGACAGTACCCGGTCCAGAGCGTCCGGCGACAGTACCCAGTCCAGAGTGTCCGGCGACAGTACCCAGTCCAGAGTGTCCGGCGACAGTACCCAGTCCAGAGTGTCCGGCGACAGTACCCAGTCCAGAGTGTCCGGCGACAGTACCCAGTCCAGAGTGTCCGGCGGCAGTACCCAGTCCAGAGTGTCCGGCGACAGTACCCAGTCCAGAGTGTCCGGCGACAGTACCCAGTCCAGAGTGTCCGGCTACAGTACCCAGTCCAGAGTGTCCGGCTACAGTACCCAGTCCAGAGTGTCCGGCGACAGTACCCAGTCCAGAGTGTCCGGCGACAGTACCCAGTCCAGAGTGTCCGGCGACAGTACCCAGTCCAGAGTGTCCGGCGACAGTACCCAGTCCAGAGTGTCCGGCGACAGTACCCAGTCCAGAGTGTCCGGCGACAGTACCCAGTCCAGAGTGTCCGGCGACAGTACCCAGTCCAGAGTGTCCGGCGACAGTACCCAGTCCAGAGTGTCCGGCGACAGTACCCAGTCCAGAGTGTCCGGCGACAGTACCCAGTCCAGAGTGTCCGGCGACAGTACCCAGTCCAGAGTGTCCGGCGACAGTACCCAGTCCAGAGTGTCCGGCGACAGTACCCAGTCCAGAGTGTCCGGCGACAGTACCCAGTCCAGAGTGTCCGGCGACAGTACCCAGTCTAGAGTGTCCGGCGACAGTACCCAGTCCAGAGTGTCCGGCTACAGTACCCAGTCCAGAGTGTCCGGCGACAGTACCCAGTCCAGAGTGTCCGGCGACAGTACCCAGTCCAGAGTGTCCGGCGACAGTACCCAGTCCAGAGTGTCCGGCGACAGTACCCAGTCCAGAGTGTCCGGCGACAGTACCCAGTCCAGAGTGTCCGGCGACAGTACCCAGTCCAGAGTGTCCGGCGACAGTACCCAGTCCAGAGTGTCCGGCGATAGTCTATAGACCGGAACCTCCTACGACGGGCCACAGACCGGAACCTACCACGACGGGTCCCAGTCCGGATCCGCCAGAGTCTCCCTCCAGTCCGGATCCGCCAGAATCTCCCTTCAGTACAGAGGTGCTACTCACTCCAGACTCGACCATCAGTCCAGTGGCGTCCTCTAGTCCGGGGTCGGCGGTGAGGGTTCCCGCTCCAGAGACATTACGTAAGTGGGCCGAGTCAGAAGTGGAGCGGGGACCACGTCCCTCACCAGAACCGCCACCTCGGAGTTATGCCCACCCAGACCCTCCCATATAGGCTTAGGTGTGCGGCCAGGGGGGGGTGTATTTTGGTGTATTTTGTTGTCTATGGTTGCCTAGATTGGTTCTCAATTAGAGTTGTCTATGTCTAGTTGCCTGAGTCTGCACTAGTATTATATAGCTTCACGTTTGGTTTGTTGTTTTGTATAGTTTGTTAAGTGTTCTTTGTCTTCATTAAAAAGTATGTATTCATTTGACAACGTTGATGTGTAGACTTCCCACTGTTGAGGTCATGTCATCTTATCATTGATGAGAATGTCTCAGATTACAACCGAACTGACATCATATTCATTAAGTACCACCGCATATGTTCAATTGGTCGGATTACCAGAATATAGTTCATTTCCCCCCACCTTCTGATGTTCCCAGAATCTCTATGTTAACCAAGGTGTTTGCAAATGTAACATCAGTAGGGTAGAGAGAGGAAAAAGGGGGGAAGAGGTATTTATGACTGTCATGACCCTACCCCCAGGCCAACGTCATGACAGTAGTATTTCTCCAGTAGGTTTCCTGAAAGAGAAAGCATCCACATCTATGTCAAAGATAATAAAACAAAAACACTATAGTAAATACTACAGTAATGTCCACAAAAACAGTACATTAAATACTAACAGTATACTACAGTCTGCAAAAACACTACAGTAAATACTACAGTATAGTTCAATCCACAAAACACTACATTAATTACTATAATATATACTAAATTTTTCTCTTAATACAGTTTTATATTATAGTTAACTGTAAATAGTACAGTATTCACTGTATCAGTTTTGTGGACTTTAGTCTGAGTTGATCCTCTGCCATATCTGCCTTCATTGTTAATCCTCCTGTTGATTTCAACTGATCTATTTTAATCTAATTTCCTCAAATATTCATAATTCTCCTCTGATAGATCGAAGGGACGCAGTAATTGGGGTTCGCAATTCTGGGAAGCAACCAGAGTATTATCGTTGTTTCATGATGGAGTGCCTGGGTTCGAAAATATGTCTATTGCCAGTTAGATAATGGACTATTTTAGTCCGGGCCATGAATCTTTCATGTCGTTAAGTTGTGTGATGGGGGTTTTGGACAGGCTGGCTCCCGGGGTAGGGGTGAGGGTGGAGAGGGAGGGGAGGGATGGGTGCTCAGGCACCGACATGGTGTACATGATGGAAGCCCTACCTGTGACATTTCAGAATAGAGATGTATAGTGCTGACACCACTGATGAGTACATACTACAGTATACGACCAGACAGTATAGGCTGGAACTTGAATCAGTCTTTTAATAGACATGCTGACTGGAGGGAGGGCAGTACTGAGGCTATTGTTATGCCTACTCCTCCCATATCATTAATGTAGGAGAACATATTTGTCTTTCTTGCAGGAGGTAGTACAGAGATGTGTGGTTTTAATGAGTGTTCCCTACCATTCAACAAGCACATTTCTGTCTTGATCACATGCCTTAGGCTCTGAATCCCATTTGCCAACATAGTATGGGCACGCACGCACGCACGCACGCACGCACGCACACACACACACACCTGTTAGTGGGCTCACACATCACTGTTTATGGATTTGGATATGTGACATTTTGTTGCTCTTTAAGAAGCGAGGGATGGGTGGGTGTGAGAGATGGAAAGAGACAGGGGGAGATGGCCTGAGAGGAGTCAGGAAGCGTCTTGAGGAGAGTAGAGACATTTATCCATATGTCAGTGATAAGAGGCATCCTGTCAGAGCAGAGCGGCCCGCCCGTACACCCTGACACATAAACATCCACCGTCAACTGTGTGCCCGACAGTTCACGTGCAGCGATCAATGCCAGCTCCTGAGTGGTAGAATAATCATTGATAATAAGCATGGCCCGCTCCTCTTTCATATTCCTCCTTGTATCTGTCAGGAGCTGATTTGCAGGCTGTGTTGGCTGTGTTGTAAAGAGGCATGTGTGGCTGAGAAGAGGAAACAGACAGACAGGCAGACATCAGGGTAAACAGCTGCTTATTACTGATCCCCAGCCTCCACTCCTGTTTGCAATGCCATGTGAAAGCCGTAATGGGACTACAGTGAATACATATATAGTCCTAAAGAGACAAACACATACAGTAACTATAACCTGCTTGCGAAGACATAAACAAACACAATTGAACTTTCTGTCCATAAATATTCAGGCTGTCCTGATTCCCTAATAAAGGTACTCAGGAAATATACCATACCATAGTTATTTTTAGGTGGATTTATATATAGACATACAGAGAGGGATATAAAGACAGCGTGACCATAAGGAAGATGAAACCAGTTCAAGATGAAGGAAGGACAAAGCTAAAATTAAGACAGAGAGAAAATCCTAGAAGGCAACGCCTTCTATTTCCTTGGAAAGGACAGATTTACATTTAAGTTTAGAGTTGGAACCGGACCATCCAGTCTTTGATGTTGGCGCCTTACAAAGGTACTGAGCCAAATCTTCCAATGTCCTTTAATAGCTTGTGTGTCATTCCAGAAAGTTGTTCCCTCAGTTCTGCTCAGATTCACACCCCCTTATCTAGTTTTGTGTCCCAATAACATCTCCTTACTCCTGAAGTATTCATCACTACTTCTTACAAATCTACAGCAATTGGATTGGAGGAGGTATGGTCTAGTGGGAGTTTCAAAGTTTCCACTATATTTCTTATACCAGGAAGTGGAAACGTGCACACTTTGGGAGGAAGGAGAGATAAATGGGACATTACCCAGTCCTAGGTATGTGAAAGCAATATGGCAGTAAATAGGTGGTGCCTTTGTCTTCACCAGGGCTGAGGATATAGATGGAGAGCATCCATTGGCTGGGTAGAAATGGAGATGGAGCACCCGGATGTAAGGGGATGTAAAGGGAAAGCCATTGTGTTCACAAAAAACAGCAATATGCTTTTGCAGCAGCCTACAGCCTATTAGAAAGCCTTTAACATCTCACCACAGACGTCTGGGTGATTCACGGGGCCCCTAGGAGCCATAAACCATTGGTTAATATCCTTCTACCAGAGCCGCGGACACAGAGGAGAGAGGAGATAATGATGTACTATTTCTGCCACTTAGCCAATGTTTTAATACAGAGATAAAGATGGATAGGGAACAAATAGTCAGCATCTTTGTTTTAAGTAGCTATATGATTCTAGGCTGTCATCATTAATCCAGACAGTAGCGGGAGGGAGAATTTAGTACCTGGGATTAGCAAACTTCTCACTCTCTCTGGTCCCAGTTGTATGGGCTCAAGCAAGGTGAGGCCAGACAATAGCATGAAAAAAAACCTCATGACTTTCACAGCTCTCCAAATAATAACTTCACACCAACAATCTTACAACGACAACCTCATACAGTAATGGTGCTTCTCAGTAAATTAGTTAGTTGATTATAGCAGTGTTTCTCAGCTGATTCAAATAATCAAAGCATAATGATGAGTTGATTATTTGAATCAGCTGTGTAGTGCTAGTGCAAAAAAACAAAATGTGCACCCCTTGGGGTCCCCATGTCAGAGTTTGGGAAACACTGGACTGTAGGACCCTTCCTAGTTAGCACATAATGTTCTAAGAGCCATATGTTTCTTAGAGTTTGGTGAGAGCGTTGTCATATGGTTATTTTGCATACAACCTTCCCACAACGTTCTGGGAATGGGTCATGATAGTTGCTTGGCTTTTGAAAATTCTCAGCACATTTAAGAAACTTCTTGGCATTTCATTACTTTAACAGAATGTTTCCTAAAAGTTCAAACAAGGTTACATTTAATTACAATTTTGGTAATGTTCTAGGAACATTCTCCAACTGGTTTGACATGGGAAATGTTCTCAAATAGTTCAGAGAATGTTAAGAAACAACATTCTTTTGTGGTAATTTCAGTGCATCAGCATAACATTTCCTACAGGTTTCCTCTTGGTTCTATTTTAAAGTAATGTTCTCAAATTGTTCCAAGAATGTTAAAGAAAACAATGTTCTTCTGTGGGAAGTTCAACTGTTGTTGATGTTTGCAGAGGGTCCCTGGTTCGCGCCCGAGTATGGGAGAGGGGACGGTCTAAAGTTATACTGTTACACAAAGAAATACAAAACATAGAAAAAGGAACATAGAATGCCCACCCAAATCACACTCTGACCAAACCAAAATAGAGACCTAAAAAGCTCTAAGGTCAGGGCGTGACAGTACCTCCCCCCAAAGGTGCGGGCTCCGGCCGCAAAACCTGAACCTATAGGGGAGGGTATGGGTGGGCATTTCTCCGCCGTGGCGACTCTGGTGCAGGACGTAGACCCCGCTCCACCTCTGGCTTGGCCCACTTAGGTGGCGCCTCTAGAGTGGGGACCCTCGAAGCGGGCCCCGGACTGGGGACCCTCGTTGTGGGCTCCGTACTGGAGGGCGACTCGGAAGGCTTCGGACTGGAGGGTGACTCGGAAGGCTCCGGACTGGGGGGCGACTCTGGAGGGAGGAGACACAGAGACAGCCTGGTGCGTGGGGCTGCCACAGGGGGGAGACCTACAGGAGATCTGGTGCATAGGGAGGCACAGGATGAACCGGGCTGTGGGGGAGCACTGGAGCTCTGGTGCGCAGCCTTGGCACCACTCCTCCAGGCTGAATGCCCACTTTAGCCCGGCCCCTCCAGAGTGCAGGCACAGGTTGAACCGGGCTGTGGGGGAGCACTGGAGATCTGGTGCTTACCACTCGCACCTCTCCACTTGGCTTAATGCCCACTTTAGCCCAGCACGGGCGGAGCTCAGGGATAGGACGAACTGAACAGTCTCAGGGCACCGGAGACACAGGGCGCAGAGCCGGCACAGGATACCCTGGGCCGAAACGGCGCACCGGAGACCATGCGCGCTGAGCTGCCACAATCCGCCCTGGCTAGATGCCCACTCTCGCATGGCACTTGCGGAGGGCTGGCGCATAACGCCCTGGGCTATGAGCGCGCACTGGAGACACCGTGCGCTTTACCGCATAACATGGTGCCTGACCAGTACCACGCTGCCTCCGGTAAGCACGGGGAGTTGGCTCAGGTCTATAGCCTGACAATATTCAGAAAGTATTTTAAAATGTGATTTACAACGATTCTTACTTCTTACTAAATTCCCAATCTGGCCCTCATACGGTCGGTCACCTAATCATCTCCAGCTTACAATTGGCTCATTTATCCCCCTTCTCTCCCCTGTAACTATTCCCCAGGTTGTTGCTGTAAATGAGAATGTGTTCTTAGTCAACTTACCTGGTGGAATAAGTGTAGATAACCTCTCAATTAGATTTAGTAGATAATGTAGATAACCTCTCAATTAGATTTAGTACAGACCAGGTCTGACACAACACATAGAAATAGTCTACTTTGACAATTCAGGGAATGCAACTAATATTAGGTAGTAGGACTAATTCACGTTTCACACTGTCACTTCAGTGTTTGCATTTAGCCTACAACATGTCATGGAACATCTTGAGTCCCTGCCCCTTCATGCAAAGTGGCACAGAACACGTAGAGCACCCAAAGGAAGTTTCTACACATCGCCCCCTCTTTCCCTGCGTCCACTCAGGATGCACACCACACCCTCTCTTGCGCCCTTCAAACTTCACCTGCTTTTAAATGAGTTACAATTCAATCCAGAAGAGCTGGTGCCACACTCCTGGCTCCCCTCTTCCTGCCACTGTGGCCATATCACAAAGTGCATGCACAAGCTGCATTTTGATTGCCTTCAGGGACCAGCGCCTGCGGTTTCTGGGAAGAGGCCTTTGTAGGTTCACTCACATAATGTACACATTTATGATGGCAATGTTGAGCATCCACCAAAACACATACTTCCACCATTTTCTGCCTGTGCGTCCAACATTGTAATAGCTCCTCAGTTGGTCAAGATGGTCAACCCCGCCAATGTTCTTGTTGTAATCCATTACAAGCTCTGGAACAGATATACATTCCTACCACTTTTAAAAACAACTCCAAAACCACATAACACTGTCAATTTAGGCCCAGGCTGTGTGGTACAAGGGTGAATGGTGGGACTTGGGGCAGACACACTCCATGGAAACGTAGGCTCCCCTGTTGGGTATGCTCTCCCTTCCTCCTCTTCCTTCTCTCCTGAGTGGTGCAGCAGTCTAAGGCACTGCCTCTCAGTGCTAGAGGAATCACTACAGTCCCTGGTTAGATTCCAGGCTGTATCACAACCCGCCGTCATTGGGAGTCCAATAGGGCGGCGCACAATTGGCCCAGCGTCGTCTGGGTCAGGTTTTTGCTGGGGTATGCTGTCATTGTAAATAAGAATTTGTTCTCCCTCCTCCTCTTCTTCACCCTCTTCCTCTCCATGTTCCTCTACCTCCAATCTCCTCTCGCTCCACTCCTCCCTCCTTGTTCCACATCTCTATCCTCCAATCATCTCTAACTCCTTTTCCTCCCTGCCTTCTGCTGCTGAGCCCTGACTCTCCACATCACTTCCCTCACTTTCCCTGACCTAGAGGAACAGAGGAATAGAGGGAGAGGAGAGGAGCAACACATAGGATACAATTGTGGTCAGGAAAATAATATATTTTTTATTTTATTTTTTTCTCTCTCTCTCTGTCCTCCAATCAACTCTTGTTTTCTTTCCTGACAGACTAACTACAGAGTTCACAAATGTTAGCTGATTAGTTATGAAGCTGGGACAGTTTCCAAATGAATTGCATCGGTAGAAACAGGATAAAAAAAAGTGACTTGTTAGCTGGCTATGTAAACAAATATCCAACTCCTCATATGCGCTTCACTGTGCAGGTATCTACTACAGTAACACGACAGGTAAGCTGTGATATAATAGGAAAATGAGGCAATGTATAGCCTATGAATATCTGCACCTAGCAAACATGACAAACCATAATGTAAACGCAACAGATAAAATCAAATTACTTTAACCTTCATTTTGTTGGCTAGTTAGCTGGTGGTCTGTATGCTAGTCAAAGTGAGAGCTGAGGTTGACGCTTCATGAGCGCAGCCCTAATTTACTGTTACACACAACCTTTCTTGCCTGACAGACTAACTATTTAGCTAG
Source organism: Oncorhynchus mykiss (assembly GCF_057628025.1). Classification (NCBI taxonomy): domain Eukaryota; kingdom Metazoa; phylum Chordata; class Actinopteri; order Salmoniformes; family Salmonidae; genus Oncorhynchus; species Oncorhynchus mykiss. The sequence goes on along the minus strand of NC_143023.1, from coordinate 25,137,284 downwards.
CTATAGCAAAAATCATGACATGATTTGCTAATCTGAGAGCTATTCCCCAGCATCAAACATCGATAACACTAAACATATATCTGCTGTTTACTTATTTAATTCACCTCGACATTATCGCTTTTCAATATGCAAGGACATGTCCAAATCCGTATCATTAACCAACATAGATACAGCCTCTTTCACAATGAAAAGTCACGTCTGCGCTGTCATTTTGAGTAAAGAAAAAAGTCAAATGACAGCATACCCTATTTTTGGTTTAAACAGCAATGCGAATACGACAACAGGTTGTTAGGAAGTTCATTTTGTGATATTGACACAGATATTATTCTTAGAAAAACAAGGCCGTTCGCGACCGCTATAGTAATTTAAGGAAAGGAGGTCGACATCCGGTATTGGTTCTAAAGGGTTAAATAGAGGGAAATGACTTGACTCCAAACCCACGTCTCAAACCGCACTAAAGGTCATTACAAATAGCCCTAAAATCGAATGACTTGAGAAACAGAGAGAACAGAAACAGATAGTACAGACACAGAAAACGTTTTACGTGAATGTAATCTATTTAAAACTCTGTGCTGTATTGTCCTAATGGTCGGTTGGTTCTGTAGCTCTCTGGTCTGGCATCAGGACAAGCTAATCATGTCTGAGTGCAGCGGACGGAGCAGAGCCTTGCATGATTAAGATTCATGAGGTTGGAACAGCGGGAGCAAATTATCAGAGCAAATCTTCGAGGGTTCAAAAAACCATACATCCCTGAGTGTCTGGAGAGGGAGAATAAAACCTATTCTTTCTCTTCTTTATTCCTCTCATCAAGGATGTCTTACAGGATGAGACCCTGAATTTCTGACTACGGCTTTAAAGTACTGACGTAACATCTGTCCTTGCTCAAGAAGAGGGTTTGTAAAATGACGCAATCCTAGAAGCTGGCAATGGAGTTACATGACACGCCAGATCTCTCTTTGGAGGTTGCGTTGGATTTGTATTGTAAGGCATATTATAGACAGAGCTTTGATAAAATCAACGCAAGTAAAGGTATTGTGCTTGGAAAAGCATTGTGTGGCTGGATCTGGGGTCCCTAACAGGCAGGCAAATAGGTACTTCAGTGGAACATATTATTCCATGTTTAATAATGGGCACTTGTTGTAGTGGGTCATTGTTCGGTGGATAAAATAGTTCACTTTTCCTCATTACTCCTTGTCAGTTGTCTGCAAACTCAAACAATGGAGGATCCTTCCCCTAGGTGTATCACCGGAGAAAATACCTTTATTGAGACTCTTGTGCTCTCAAGTATAGTACATTAAAAGAAGGGCTCTTTACTTTAGAGGCATATGTACCGGAGAGAAGCCTTTTCCATATAGAAGTGAAGCATTTCACTTCAACAGCACTTCAAACCACGTCCTCACAGCCTTTCCCTAATGCAAAACACTATTAACATTCCAGCCGACGTTGACCAAAAAAGTGATAACTGCTCTCCTAAAAATTGAAATTCCCATCAGCACACATTCTCCATGGTATTTATCAGCTTGTCCATGTTCTATTTACAGAGAGGGGTGCTCTATCTGAGTCAACCATTATGAATACCTGACCCCATCTTTTGGGTTAAGCTTGTCCATCGATCTGGGGACAATAATGCCCCAATAAAGGAACACACGGTTTAGATTTATGTACCAAAGTTACCATGTTTAAAAGGAAATATTGAACCACATAATGTAGGTCTCATAACCATTGCTCATTAAGTACAGTAGACAAAACACAACAGTACTGCTATTTTGAACACGTAAAACATTCTCACACCATATTCACTTCTGATATTTAGGAGATTTTATTTATCAAAAAGACAATGAAAGTAAATGTTTCAATGACAAAATAAAGAGCTGAGGAGTAATATACTGTGCCACAAATTCCTTTCTGAATATCTACGTTCTCATAAAATATGATTCCCATTGTGAATAACCATATTCTGCGACGCTGAGAACATTTACAAGCACTGAAGGAATATATTCCAGCAATAAAGCAGAAAAACCTTCACAGGTATCCACAGCTATCACTTATCTTCTCATCGCCCACACCACAATTCAAGAAACTTTAAGCTTTACATAAAATAACAATTTTCTCAGGGATATGAGAAGCTAACTTACATCACCTTACATGTATGCATAGATTTGAATCGTGATGCCAGACATTGAGGATAGGTTCCAGAGGAGGCTGCTGAGGGACGGCTCATAATAATGGCTGGAACGGAGTATGGAATGGCATCATATGGAAACCATGTTTTTGATGGTTTTTAATTATTTATTTATTTTTAATTTTACCCCTTTTTCTCCCCAATTTCGTGGTATCCAATTGTTGTAGTAGCTTGTCTCATTGCTACAACTCCAGTACGGGCTCGGGAGAGACGAAGGCTGAATGTCATGCGTCCTCCGATACACAACCCAACCAGCCGTACTGCTTCTTAACACAGCGCATCCAACCCGGAAGCCAGCTGCACCAATGGCTACACCGTGCACCTGGCAACCTTGGCTAGCGCGCACTGCGCCCGGCCTGCCACAGGAGTCGCTGGTGCGCGATGAGGCAAGGAGATCCCTACCGACCAATCCCTCCCTAACCCGGACAACGCTAGGCCAATTGTGCGTCGCCCCACGGACCTCCCGGTCGGTTACGACAGAGCCTGGGCGCGAACCCAGGGACTCTGATGGCACAGCTGGCGCTGCAGTACAGCGCCCTTAACCACTGCGCCACCCGGGAGGCTGTTTTTGATGTTTTTAATACCATTCCAACATTCCCGCTCCAGCCATTGCCACGAGTCCTTAGTTAAAGTGCCACCAACATCCTGTGATTGGTTCAGAAAAACAATTTGGTGATTTTGGTTCATTTTGTTCCTTTTCTCAGCAAGGTACAAATTAAAAAACAAAATAAAAAAGCTTGGTACAATGATTCAGCAAGACTAACAGAAAATAACAATAATAAAACACTTCAGATTTGTGTATGCATGCGATGAGTTAAGAGCTAAAGCCCACTGATGCCGGGGGATTGTGAGGGAAGAGTGATAAAGAAGGATGTATGACGTTGGAAGCAGAAAAGGCTAGGAGCTGACAGTGAAGCTGCACACTGAAGAGTCTTACCCATCTTTTCAGAGAACTCAGTAATAGCACACACATACAGCCCAGAGGAGAAATCAGAGAGATGATAATCACCCCTCTGAGAGATTAATTAAGTCTATTTATTACTATCTCTAAATAAGCCTTCCTGGAAAATATGTAACAGGATGAGACATTTGGAGGGAATGGAGGGAAAGTGGTTGACTCTACTGCCAATTGATTGGCCAGAGGGTGAGTGCTTCAGGCGATCAACAAACATGTAATTTATGTCACATGTTCCACTCTTTACACTCAGATCATGGCAGATAGAGATGTTTGTGTGCAAGTGTGCCTGTGTTTGCATAGCAAGAGTAAAATGATAGTAAAATAGGACTATGAAAAAAGCTGTGAATCATATTTTAAAGTACTGTTGGTTTTTTTCATACCATTTGATACATTTTTGTCTAATGATCATTTATAAGTACTACACAACATTTTAATATCATACTTCATAGATACAGTAGCATCAGATAAATATGATCCAGTGTTTAAAAAACAAAAACAAGTTAACAAACACAGAGGAAAACAGGGTAAAGTAAGTGGATACATCAACAGCTCTGGGTGACACCACACCTGAAGCTTCTCTTCCATGATTGGCTGGTTGGCTGCCACAGTTAGGTACAGTATAAATGAGCCACAGTAGACTAGTATGCCATTCACTTGAAGATGGTAATAGAAGTACCAGCTATTCCCCCCCACACACACACACACCCCACACACACACACACACACATATACCTGCGCACACCAAATATCTAACTATATAACCAAGGAGGGACAGCCATGACGAAGTAGAGGTGTTGGTGTGGGGCAGGCCCCTCCTGCTCTGAGACAGCTGGTACAGGTCAGGGATCAGGTGGTCAGGTGGGGCAGAAGCAGCGAGGTCACAGCATTATGACAGCGGCTACCTGGGAAACACAAGCACACCAGACAAAATGCATCAATCATTAACCAGCTCTATATAGGCAAGCCATCGATAGGATGACAACCGCTAATGTAGGCTACTCACAAAGCTAAGCTTTCTAAACCAAGTCTAAACCAATACCACAGGTGTAATATTCATGTACATATACCTTTACATCCACTACTAACCGCCGCCTTGGGCTTATATTATTTTCCCTTTTTTTAATAAAAATAATAATAATTAATTGGTGAGGAACCAATTTGTACTTTTTATTCTGGAAGTGCCACAAGATTGAGGGGAGTAATTTATGATTGGTGGTCAGTGTATGAGTTTTAATTAAGTCTGGGCCAGAGTTCAACCAACTGGAGATCCAACTGGTTCATTAATCAGCAGCCCCCTGTGACGGGCATATAGTAGAACTACAAAAGACCACAGTGCATCACTTTTGTCTCAAATTATACTCAGGAGTTGTCCAACAGGAAACTCCTAAGTTAATTACAGCTTGTAGCTAAGATGATCTAAGGGTTATGCAGTACACAATACGTTGGGCTGAAGAGAATACACAGAATGGTGCTTTAGATATTTGTTATGTGTCTAACTATACAACTTCGAAGATGATTTCAGGGTTATACTGTATGTTGTGCTGAGAAAATACCATGTATTGTGCCGTCTGTGCTGTATTGAACTTACACTACCGTTCAAAAGTTTAGGGTCACTTAGAAATGTCCTTGTTTTTGAAAGAAAAGCTATTTTTTTTGTTCATTAAAATAACATAAAATTGCTCAGAAATACAGTGTAGACATTGTTAATGTTGTAAATGACTATTCTAGCTGGAAACTGCAGATTTTTAATGGAATATCTACATAGTACTGAGGCCCATTATCAGCAACCATCACTCTTGTGTTCCAATGGCACGTTGTGCTAGCAGTGAAGACGCGACTCCGGGATGCTGGCCTTCTAGGCAGAGTTTCTCTGTCCAGTGTCTGTGTTCTTTTGCCCATCTTAATCTTTATTTTTATTGGCCAGTCTGAGATATGTATTTTTTTTTTGCAACTCTGCCTAGAAGGCCAGCATCCCGGAGTCACCTCTTCACTGTTGACATTGAGACTGGTGTTTTGCGGGTACTATTTAATGAAGCTTCCAGTTGAGGACTTGTGAGCCATCTGTTTCTCAAACTAGATACTCTAATGTACTTGTCCTCTTGCTCAGTTGTGCACTGGGGCCTCCCACTCCTCTTTCTATTGTGGTTAGACACAGTTTTCGGTGTTCTGTGAAGGGAGTAGTACACAGAGTTGTACGAGATCTTCAGTTTCTTGGCAATTTCTCGCTTGGAATAGCCTTCATTTCTCAGAACAAGAATAGACTGACGAGTTTCAGAAGAAAGTTATTTGTTTCTGGCCATTTTGAGCCTGTAATAGAACCCACAAATGCTGATGCTCCAGATACTCAACTAGTCTAAAGAAGGCCAGTTTTATTGCTTCTTTAATCAGTACAACAGTTTTCAGCTGTGCTAACATAATTACAAAAGGGTTTTCTAATGATCAATTAGCCTTTTAAAATGATAAACTTAGATTAGCTAACACAACGTGCCACTGGAACACAGGAGTGATGGTTGCTGATAATGGACCTTTGTACGCCTATGTAGATTCAATTTGATGTTATTTTAATGGACCAAAAATGTGCTTTTCTTTCAAAAACAAGGACATTTCAAAGTGACCCCAAACTTTTGAACGGTAGTGTATGTTATGTTGAACTATTCAATCGTTATCGTTCCATGTCATAATTGAAGTTGTAAATTAATAGACATTCGGGGTGAGTGACATAGAACTATTGCTGAGATCGGCTTTGTATTGCACCCACAGGGCAAACAACACCCACAGAGCAAACAATGGCTACTTCCTCCAACTAACTCTGCCTCACACCTGACACTATGGAGTCCATTCTTCCAAGCTGTCTGTCACTCAGCCCCTCTTTCTCCACTTCTCCTCTCATCTTCAGTGAGTCCATCACTACCTTTCCAAATACGTCCATTGGAGGGGTCTGGCGGTCATGTCAGAGAGGGCTAATCACTAAAGCAGATCTCTCTCCAGCAATCTCTCTCCTCACTCTTTTTTTCTCTTCTCTCTATCTACTGCTACTCAGGACCTGACCAGCCAATCTCTGATTAAAACTCACACCACCTTATTTCAAAGAGAGAGGGAAAGAGGGAGGGAGAAAGAGAGGGGGGGGAGAAAGAAAGAGCGAGAGAGAAAGAGAGAGAGAGAGAGAGAGAGAGAGAGAGAGAGAGAGAAGATGGATTGAGAGAGGCCACAGCCTCTGAAATGGGGGCAGAGTTCCTGATGGCCATTGGCTTCGACTGCCCAGAGCCAGGCATGCCTGTTTGGGTAAGAGTCTAGAAGAGAAAAGTCCCATACAACTGAAGTTGGAAAAAAAAAACAATACACCACTGTGGTGTTATATTTTTCATTCAACTCTCATTCACATAGGTCTGTCTAAATCAGACACTCTCTTTTTTGTCAAGATCCTAGTGTAAGAGAGGTAAGCAAGGGCAACCAACCAGCAATAACCAGGCAATAACCAGCTTTACATTATTCCAAGTTCTTGCGACACACAAAGCTAGGAAATTGAAAATGTAAAACTCAGACCTGCTTGTATATCATTATACTCTTGGGTAAAGTATTTATTTTTAGGGCAATATTGGTAGAAATGTTACAAATATGGAGGTTCAGGACCAGTGGAAGCTCCTTGAAGGAGGAATGGGAGCTCAGTGAATTTCATTTTTTAAAATTGTGAAACATTAAAAAAGTTATCATTTTGAGATATGTCTATACTAATTATATTCACGTCACCAAATAATTGAAGAAAAAATACTGTTATGCAATGAAGGTCTACAATAGGCTCAACAGCACTCTCTGGGGTAGCACCATGGTGTAGCCGGAGGACATATCGTTTCCATCCTCCTCTGGGTATATTGACTTCAATATAAAACCTAGGAAGCCCCCTTTCATAGACTTACAAAGTAATTATTACAACTCCTGGAGGACGTTCTCCAACCTATCAGAACTCTTGCAACATGAACTGACATGTTATCTACCCAATCAAAGAATCAGATAATTAATATTGTAGTTAAAGCATAAGCTACAGCTAGCTGACACTGCAGTGCATACAATGTGGTGAGTAGTTGAACAGTTTTGACCAAATACATTTCTTAAAAAATTAAGGAGAAGCAAGAGAAAGAGAGAGAGAGAGAGAGCTAAGCTATATTTTGTTGTATTCTTTTCACTTTCACTTACTTTGCTAGTGAATGCAGCTAGCTAGTTTAGCATACTCAAACACCCGGCTCAAACAGAGAGGGAACAGGGAGGGATGCTATGTTAGCTAGCTGGCTATGTCTGTCCAACAATGGAACTCTGGAAGTCAAGGTAAGCTTTTGGTTGTATTAATTTAATGCCACCAGGGCCCGCCGGTTTAATTGCTAAACTACTTTCTGTACACTGTACTGCGTGATTGTACCGGGTTTACTAACGCGTTAGTTCTCTCTATGTTGACTTGGATGATAGCTAATATGACGTCAATATGTCGTGGGGGGGTATGAAGGAATATGATGCAAACCATTAACTTGATAGAACCCACAATCTATCTGCACCCCACCCTACCATCCCTACCTACCCTGATTGGAGTAAACTAACAGACAGCAATACTTCTACTACTACTGCTCACATGTACGATACATGTAGTTAAATAATTAAACATTAAATATTCTTAATTTCCTCTTTCTGCAAGCGCTGGATTTTCAACCAACCGACCATTCATTCTGATCTTAGAGAGGGAGGGGGGAGAGGAGGAAAGAGTATGAAGTTTGACAGGGGGATGAAGATGACTACGCTGCAGACCTCTGTCTATGAAAAGACCCCAGGCTTCCGTCAGATTGGTGATTTTATACCCATCTGAACGATGTCCTGATCCAGACAGGTTGGAATGATGCCAGGAAGGAGGGGGAAGAGAAGAGAGAGAGGCACAGATGAACAGATGGAATTAGAGAACAAAACGTTTTGGGGAGAAATAGGGGACTAAAAATGAGGAGAATTGTTGAAAAAATGGGGAATTCGGTGGATAAAATGAATGGGACAGAGTAGAGGACAAGCAAAGACAAAGAGAGCGAGTAATCGAGAATGAGAGATTGAGTAAAAGAGAGTGAACGAGAGAGAAACAGAAAGAGAGAGAGAGAGACCAAGAGAGAAAACGGAAGGAAGAGAAAAGGAGAGAGCGTGAGGTAGAGAGTAACGGTAGGGAGATATGGTACTTTGAAGAGATCAGAGGGCATGAGGCTACCCCGTCTCCCTGGCACACACACAGAGAGGGAGAGAGAGCTCTGCCAGTATCACCCACTTCAAAGCTCTGTCTTTGTGCCACCACAACGAGACCCCCTTCTCCTCCGGAAGAGTCTGGGAGACACACACGTGCATATATGCACGCACACACACACACACAGACAGACAGACAGACAGACAGACAGAGCTTAATCTTCTGCACTGTACCTTTTGTAAAGCAAGGGGGCGCTAGAAAGCTGTTTGAGCATAACTCCACCTCGTCATTGAAAGACGTGGGCGGAAAGGAGGGAGGAAAGGAGGGAGGTTAGGAGGAAGGGAATGAAAGCCAATAAATACAGACAGTCCCCAAGATGAATGCTGGAGTGACAAGCTGAGGGAAATAGTATTGCAGCAGTTTAGACATCTGGTAACGTGCCTCGGTAGATCCATGTACAATATACAAACAATATAAAAACTCCAGACAGGATGTCTAATGAGAGAAAGGAAGGAGATAAACTGAATTAAAAAAAGATATTGATGAAAGTGTCAAGGTACTGTATAATAACATAGACTAGACAGACAACAGACCAGTGGAGGCTGTTGTCACATTAAATCACGTTTGATACCTTAATCCATTCCAGCCATTACAATGATCCAGTTTCCCTTCACTTGCCTGCACCGAAAAAGACATGTCAAATCTCCTTTGTACTGAGTGAGATGGTGGAGGTGTTTACTATTGCCCAGCCAGAGTGAAGGAAGATTTAGAAGTCAAACTGAAATCCAGGGTGGATGGGATTAATGTGAGCAGCTGGGGAGGGGTTGTGTTTTGAAGGACCCTGTTCTGTCCGTCACGGCCCATTTCCAGCAGAGCCAGTGTCCAGATGCATGGAGCTGATAGGCCATATCAATCACAACCCAAACTGGCTCCACGGCACAGCTATCACAGCAATCGATTGTCAGTCACAGGCTGGATGAATGGCATAGACTCTGAGTCAACAGGTTGACCGGGTGGTGTGTGTGTGATGGTGGGGGGAAAGAGAGAAGAGGAGAAGCAGAAATTTCACATGACAGCCTAGTTTGACCACTCACATTCAAGTATCTATATTACTAAATCTCTCTATCTTAACACATTTGATGGCTACACCGTTGTGTACAACAGTATATCCAGTCTGAACATAGCTCACCCATTGTACTGCATATCAGACCTACAGTCTGTCCACTCAAATACACTGGTGAACACAATGACATAGTGGATAGATTTATGCTGCCTCTTTAACCCTCCATGTGAGGTCCCTCAATACCTAAGCTGCTACCCACCATCCATCCTTCCCTCTATCCCTCGATTGACTCTCTCCAAAATGGCATCTGTCTGTGTGGGGAGCTCTGTGTGATCAGGCTGGTGTAATGACAGCCTAAGCCGTCCGCTGGAAGGTCTCACACATTAAGGAGCTGGCCAATCAGCTTTAGGTAATCTCAGCTCTACTTCCTGGAGAACGCTGGCTGTGCGGAGCAGGCTTGGAGAGAGACAGGCGGTTTCGGCAGCTGGGGATATGTGTGTGTGTGTGAGTGCGTTTATGTGGAGGGTCTATATGTTTATGTGTGTGGGGTGTATAATTCTGAATTGATAATATTTACATTAAATGGAGAGTAATAAGAACATGTAGTTGTGTTAATCATTTTGACCATAGCTACTTGTTTATGAAATGTGTTACTGCTAGTCTCAGATCACCTGTGTCACATAGTGTTATGTTGTCTCACGGAAAGAGAAACGTCAGTGACAGTCCCATACCCACAGAGTCACAGTAATCCCCTGCAGCAAAGTTGTGAGTAAGCTGACGGCATGGAAAAAGATAAACAAGGATTGTCATTTTTCACCCCGTAATGGAAAATTGCGCAGCACTTTCTCTCCACAGCATTTATCTCTAATAGAGTTTTAAAAATCCATACACTCTAATTTACCACAATCATTTCTACATACAAAATATACTTTCTAAATCTGCACTTTGTTTTCTTTCTTCCAATTTAGTTAGCTATTTCATTCTTACTTTAGGGAAGATATCAAAAGCAGAAATAGTTTGAGCAAGAAGGCCTGAATCCACAATATCAAAACAATCTGAATTGGCTATTTTTCTCAAACCACAAACCAATACTTTTATTTAAATCGACTCCTATCGTTTAACAAAATAGTCATTTTCTCAATAATAAAAAACTGCAGTCTCCCAAACATCTGAAGTTAACAAAAAATAAAGTGACAGTCAGACTGAAACATTCTGAAAGCAAAAAGAAAACTTTTTCTTCCCTTCCCTCGTAGAGCAGAGGATAGATTGCGGACGTCAGTGACGAATGTCTTGCATTAACTTTGTTGTTTATTTCCCCCCGTAAGCAGTGAAATAACCCTATTAAATCAAGTAGTCACTCGACCATTAATCTCAATGCAGCTGACTAGTCCCTCAAAGCTAAATGGGGTTTAGAATTTGCATGAGGCGAGTTTACCCACAAAGCCTTGCCTAAGAGGATTGCAGTTCAGACAGAGAGCTTATTGTCACACTTGTTCATAGACACGGATTAACGGTAGTAGACCACAAAAGGACTGCACTAACTTCATGGCAAGTCGCACAAGTTCCCCCTCACTGCATTGCTAGTGAAGAGATCTCTCTTTCAGGGGCAAAAATACAGCAAATTACAATGCAGCAGTTACTTCTGTGACATCTATCAATTAATAGCTACTCTGTACTCTTCATTTCACATGAGTACTTACTGCACGGTTATTTGCCTTTTTGACTTCAGTTTCAATATCAGGTGTTTATAGATGCCAGGAAGGCCTGAAAATACAGCATTTTGGGTAACTCAGATTGTTCTGGCATTTCTCACATAGAAAATTCATTGGGAGGAACGTTGTTGAATATGCTTTTATAAGAATATTTTGAAGATAAATACACAACGCAGAGACAGAGGACGAGAAGTCAATAGAGTAGTAACGATCAATGTAATAGGGAATTATCAATGGAAGTAGTTGGTTTTCAGTTCAACATCTGTTAGGAATGTCAGGCCTGAACTTATAGCTAGTGTGGCACGTTCTCATTGGTCCAACCTGAAATAGGATACTTGTTATTTGGGCATTGGCTCAGTTTTATTGCAAGTAATTCTAATTGGTCAACCACAGGCTAGGGCTGGGTTATAAACTACATCCTGTTCCTTACTTCTGTGGAGAGAATCAGAAGAGAGTCTCAGGAGAGCATCACTGAGGACAGGGGAGAATGACCATCTACTTCCAATCATGATTTGTCCTTTTTGAATAAACCTATTTTCCTCCCCCTGATTTGCTTTGGGGTATGTATTATTGAAGAGTAACATCAACAGCTAACACTTTTTACATTTGTATCACAAACCATTTTGGAGAAAATCATGACGAAAGTGGCCATTTTAGGCCCTTTTTAGCCCTACACATACCTCTTGTCAGCAGCCTGATCACTACAAATAGACTTCGATTTAAAGTGGTTGAAAAGGTCGTGAGAATGTCGATATATGCCTTCTTCAGCACTCACAAAAAAAAATGTAAAAGCCAATTTGGATGCTCGGAGCCGGAGAGCACAGCTTAGACCACTGCAACACCCCAGTTCACAATGCTCTAGCAAGCCGTGGGAATAGTTGACGGAAACACCAAGTGACCACCCCAAACCATAGCCCTAACCTTAATCACTCGGAATGAATGACTAAACTGTTCATCTTTCAGCTGTTTCTGTTTTAACCCTGTAACGACACAGAATTAACCCTGTAACCACGCAGAATGAATGTGTCAAAAGACATTCCTCCATAATAAGTCAGATCCCGAATGGAAAATGTGAGATCTTGTTGCTGGCCCTGTCGAAGCTCACATAACAGGTCCCTGGTGTGACGACCTGAAACTGAATGGTCAAACTCCTCCTTGAAGAGGGCGTGGAAACGTGATTCAGAGGACAGATCAGAGCTTTGAGCGGCCCGCAGGGCTGTGACCAAATCCATAGCCTTGCCTGTGAGTAGAGAGATGACGAAGTCCACCCTGTCTTTGTCAGCGGTGAAGTCAGCAGGGTGATGGTCTACATACAGGTTACATTGCATGAGAAATCCTTGACATTTCCCTGGGGAGCCGTCATTTATTAGGCATAGATTTTGGGGGAGATGAACAAGAGGAGGCTGTGGCACCTGATATCGGTGAAGCAGGAATGGTCTGGTGAAGGAGGTCGCGGACTTCATCGATTCGTTCCTCCTGTCTGGCTAGATGTAGCTGCAGCTGTTGTTTTTGGTGAAGTGTTCTGTAATGAACACGATGGGAGACAGAGCTGGTTTCAAGCGGAGGGCGCAGCAGGTGTTTATTGTAAAGGACCACAGGAGGAGGCAGGTAGCTGGGTCCAGGGGCAGGCAGAAGGTCATACACAGGGGATCAAAAAAGGCAACAGTACAGGAAGTGAAAAGGCTAGTAACATTGTCCGGGAGAGCAGGCAATAGGTTGATAACAGGAAATCCAATAGGCTAAGGTACAGGCAGGGAATAGGTAAAAGGCATCATTAGTGAGGCAGGCCAAAACTATCATACACTGGAGGAATACATTACAGTAAACACAGCACTCCAAATAAAAGTGTGTCACAAAACAAACAATACCTCACAATAATGGAGGTGCAAAGAACTGAACTAAATAGTGTGTGATAATGACATACAGGTGTGTGAACAGGTGATCAGAATTCAGGGGATTGGGATCTGGAGAGTGAGCTGCGTTCAGGGGATCTACTGTGTTTGTGAGCGTGAGATGGAACATGGGCTAGAAAGTGAGCTGCATTCAGGGGATCTACGTGTTTGAGAGTGTGAGTTGGAAGCAGACGTTACAACATGCTCCTTAGCAATCTACACACAATACCCCATAATGACAAAGTGAAAACAGGTTTATAGAATTGTTTGCAAATGTACATACAAAAAATGAAATACCTTATTTACATGAGCATTCATGTTGCTATCAGATTAGAAATTGAGCTCAGGTGCATCCTGTTTATGTCACGCCCTGACCGTAGAGATCTTTTTATTCTCTATATTTGGTTGGTCAGGGTGTGACTCGGGTGGGAAACTCTATGTTCTGTGTTTCTATGTTTTGGCCGGGTACGGTTCTCAATCAGGGACAGCTGTCTATCATTGTCTCTGATTGGGAATCATACTTAGGCAGCCTTTTGCCCTTTTGTATTTGGTGGGTAGTTGTCTATGCTAGTGGCCTGCATAGCCCTAGTAAGCTTCACGTTAGTTTTTGTTGTTTCTTGTTTTGTTGGCAACATTTATAATAAAGAAAAATGTACGCTCACAACGCTGCACCTTGGTCCGTTCATTTCCACGATGACAGCGATCGTAACAGAACTACCCACCACCAAAGAAGGACCAAGCAGCGTGGACAGGACGAGTGGATGTGGGAGGAGATCCTGGACGGTAAACGACCCTGGACGCAGGCTGGAGAATATCGCCGTCCAAAGGAGGAAATAGAGGCAGAAATGGAGGAGCGGCGACGATATGAGGAGGCAAGTCATCGATGGAAGCCCGAGAAGCCACTCCCAAATTTTTTTTGGGGGGGTGGCACACGGGGAGGTTGGCGGATCTAACTCCCCGTGGTCAAGGCAAGGAGCGCGGTACTGGTCAGGCACCGTGTTATGCGGTAAAGCGCACGGTGTCTCCAGTGCGCGTACACAGCCCGGTGTGCTCGGAGCCAGCTCTCCGCAAGTGCCACGCTAGAATGGGCATCCAGCCAGGGCAAATTGTGCCAGCCCAGCGCTCTTGGTCTCCGGTGCGCCATTTCCTGCGCCGGCTCTGCGCACTGTGTCTCCGGTGCGCTGGGACAGCTCAGTGTGTCCTGTGCCTGCGCTCCGCACCTGCCGGGCTAAAGTGGGCATTCAGCCACGAGGAGCGGTGCAAGTTCTAAGCACCAGATCTCCAGTGTTCCCCCACAGCCCGGTTCATCCTGTGCCTCCTCCAAGGACCAGATCTCCAGTGCTCCCCCACAGCCCGGTTCATCCTGTGCCTCCTCCAAGGACCAGATCTCCAGTGTTCCCCCACAGCCCGGTTCATCCTGTGCCTCCTCCAAGGACCAGATCGCCAGTGTTCCCCCACAGCCCGGTTCATCCTGTGCCTCCTCCAAGGACCAGATCTCCAGTGTTCCCCCACAGCCCGGTTCATCCTGTGCCTCCTCCAAGGACCAGATCTCCAGTGCTCCCCCACAGCCCGGTTCATCCTGTGCCTCCTCCAAGGACCAGATCTCCAGTGTTCCCCCACAGCCCGGTTCAACCTGTGCCTCCTCCAAGGACCAGATCTCCAGTGTTCCCCCACAGCCCGGTTCAACCTGTGCCTCCTCCAAGGACCAGATCTCCAGTGTTCCCCCACAGCCCGGTTCAACCTGTGCCTCCTCCAAGGACCAGATCTCCAGTGTTCCCCCACAGCCCGGTTCAACCTGTGCCTCCTCCAAGGACCAGATCTCCAGTGCTCCCCCACAGCCCGGTTCATCCTGTGCCTCCTCCAAGGACCAGATCTCCAGTGTTCCCCCACAGCCCGGTTCAACATGTGCCTCCTCCAAGGACCAGATCTCCAGTGTTCCCCCACAGCCCGGTTCATCCTGTGCCTCCTCCAAGGACCAGATCTCCAGTGTTCCCCCACAGCCCGGTTCAACATGTGCCTCCTCCAAGGACCAGATCTCCAGTGTTCCCCCACAGCCCGGTTCAACCTGTGCCTCCTCCAAGGACCAGATCTCCAGTGCTCCCCCACAGCCCGGTTCATCCTGTGCCTCCTCCAAGGACCAGATCTCCAGTGTTCCCCCACAGCCCGGTTCAACATGTGCCTCCTCCAAGGACCAGATCTCCAGTGCTCCCCCACAGCCCGGTTCATCCTGTGCCTCCTCCAAGGACCAGATCTCCAGTGCTCCCCCACAGCCCGGTTCGACCTGTGCCTGCGCTCTGGAGATGCCGGGCTAAAGTGGGCATTCAGCCTGGAAGAGCTCACTGCCCTTCTTGGCTTCCATGGAAACCCCCACGAGAACCTTTCCCCAATAGAATCTTTCCCCCACGGGAACCACACCTGTTGGCATTCTCACAAACACACAAATTCTCACAAACAATCACAACTTTTCTCGCAGCTCTGGTATATAAAGCTTTTTTGAGGCCTTGCTCACAATTCATTCTGTGGCAGCACAATGACCAAACTATGTACTGTATGTGAGACTCTTGATCATATCTTTGATAATGACACTGGTGTGGTGGAGAGAGTCTTTGTTAAACTTTGGCCTTGGTCTCGACTACTCATCTCCGCCTTGTCCGTGTGTCTCCGCCACTCATCTCAGCCTTGTCCATGCGTGTCTCCACCTTGTCCGTGTGTCTCGACTACTCATCTCAGCCTTGTCCGTGTGTCTCGGCCACTCGTCTCCGCCTTGTCCATGCGTGTCTCGGCCACTCATTTCAGCCTTGTCCATGCGTGTCTCCGCCTTGTCCGTGTGTCTCGGCCACTCATCTCAGCCTTGTCCGTGTGTCTCCGCCACTCATCTCAGCCTTGTCCATGCGTGTCTCCACCTTGTCCGTGTGTCTCGACTACTCATCTCAGCCTTGTCCGTGTGTCTCGGCCACTCGTCTCCGCCTTGGCAAAATGTAAGTGTTCTCATCGAACAACAACACAATTCGGAGCATATACCACCCGGTTTCAAGTCAATTTGCTGATTTTTTACTAGGCTGACATGCAGTAATGTTAAACAATGGTGTAATAGTCTATAGTTTTTTTGACATATTGTGTTAATTGTGATAGGCTCACGATTTACCATTACAGCGTACCCCTACAATTTATTTTGCTGGGCTGTAGTACCGGACTGTACCGGCTTACTTTCACCCCTGAGTATAAAGGTTTAAAGCAATATGACAATTATACTTTTTTTTAAATTCAAGGGTACTTTTGAGATTGAATAAATTAACGTGAAATGTTTATTTCAGAATCTATACATAGTCCATATTTTAGAGTACAGGTGGTATGTATAATTCTAAAAAGGGCCTAAAATTGCCACTTAAATCATAATTTTCTATTTACAAAAGTAAAAAGCATATCAATCTTCCTTCCTCCCAATGAAGTTTCTATGTGGGAATTGCCAGAATAGAGATACCAAAAATATTTCCGGGACTTCCTGGCATAGACTTGCCTGCATTACGTGTAAGTGTCACAAACGCCTGGAGTGGTGGGTGCAGAGTCAAATGCAGAGAGCAGAGGATACTGGGGAAACCGACTTTACTAGGATTCCCAAAACCAATGCCCAAAACAACGGGCGAAAAATCAACAGAAAATAGCCCAACCCAACACAGGGCACAAACGGGCAGGAACACAACACGCACAACCGGACTAACAGAAAAACAATCCTGCTCAAAAATAGGTGGGCCTAACAGGCTTAAATAGACATAAATCAAGAAACAAAATAAGAGACAGGTGCAACCAATAAGACCAAACAAATAGAAAAGAAAAAGGGGATCGGTGGCGGCTAGTAGACCGGCGAGCGCCACCCGAACAGGTAGGGGAGCCAACCCCCTCCCCCCCCCCCCCCTCCCGCAGCGCGCCGCCACAGGCCTCGAGGGCAACCCGGGGGGCGAGGTGCATGGCGATCCAGGTGGAGGAGGTGGAAGTCCCTCAGTAGTGATGGGTCCAAAATGTCCCCCACCGGTACCCAGCACCTCTCCTCCGGACCGTACCCCTCCCAGTCCACGAGGTACTGCAGGCCCCTCACCCGGCATCTAGAGTCCAGAATAGAACATACGGCATGACGAGGTACTCATAATGGCCAGATGTGGTAATAAAAGCGGTCTTACACTCATCTCACTCCCGGATACAATTATACGCACTCCTAAGGTCCAGTTTTGTGAAAAAACGCGCCCCGTGAAATGATTCCACCGCCGTGGCGATGAGAGGTAGTGGGTAACTAAAACCCACTGTGATGGAATTTAGACCTCTATAAATCAATGCACGGACGCAGACCTCCCTCCTTTTTCTTCCCAAAAAAAGAAGCTTGAGGAGACGGGTAACATGGAGGGCCGGTGGGAGTCGTGACAGTAAGAAATGTTTTTCTGGTAAAAGGTTTTGATCAAAAACTGTTTCATTGGTCATCTTTCCTGTCTGAGGGTGTCATTAAGTAATGTTTTTCCACCTGTCTGAACATAAGGGTTCTCTATTAATGGTAATATTCAAATGACGTAATAACTCCCCACTTCAGAGTACTTATACCATTATGAGTGGTAAGACCTTTCATTAATGGTAATATTCAAATGACGTAATAACTCCCCACTTCAGAGTACCTATACCATTCTGAGTGGTAAGACCTTTCATTAATGGTAATATACAAATGACGTAATAACTCCCCACTTCAGAATACTTATACCATTCTGAGTGGTAATGTCACACCCTGACCATAGTTTACTTTGTATATTTCTATGTTTTGGTTGGTCAGGGTGTGAGCTGAGTGGGCATTCTATGTTACATGTCTAGTTTGTCTAGTTCTATGTTTGGCCTGATATGGTTCTCAATCAGAGGCAGGTGTTCGTCATTGTCTCTGATTGGGAACCATATTTAGGTAGCCTGTTTGGTGTTGGGTTTTGTGGGTGATTATCCTTAGTGTCTTGATGTCCTTGGTCTGTGTGTATGTGCACCACTATTAGCCTGTTTGGTGTTGGGTTTTGTGGGTGATTGTCCTTAGTGTCTTGATGTCCTTGTTCTGTGTGTATGTGCACCAGTATTAGGCTGTTTCGGTTTTCGTTATGTTTATTGTTTTGTGGTTTTTGTATTGGATTCGTGTTTTACGTTTGTTTATTAAACATGGATCGCAATAGACACGCTGCATTTTGGTCCGACTCTCCTTCTCACCTAGAAAACGCGGACAGAATCACCCACCCCAACTGGACCAAGCGGCGTGTCAACAGGCAGCAGCAGCAGGAGAAGGAACAGAGGCAGGAGCAGCAGCAGCAGTGGGAGAGGCTGCATTACTTGGACTAAACTTATTGGGAGGAGATAGACAGGTGGGCGGTCGACCCAGGGAGAGTGCCGGAGCCCGCCTGGGATTCGATGGAGCAGTGCGCGGAAGGTTATCGGAGAATGGAGTTGGCAAAGCAAGCACGGCGGCGCGGACGGAAGCCCGAGAGTCAGCCCCAAAAATGTATTGGGGGGGGGCTAACAGGGAGTATGGCTACGCCAGGTAGGAGACCTGCGCAAACTCCCTGTGCTTACCGGGGGGCTAGAGAGACCGGACAGGGCTAGATTGAGCGTCGAGCCTAATGCCATGAAGCCGGCTCTACGCATCTGGTCCCCAGTGCGTCTCCTTGGGCCGGCTTACATGGCACCAGCCTTGCGCTCGGTGTCTCCGGTTCGCCTGCATAGCCCAGTGCGGGTTATTCCACCTCGCCACACTGGCAGGGCGACCGTGAGCTTTCAACCAGGTAAGGTTGGGCAGGCTCGGTGCACAAGAGCTCCAGTGCGCCTGCACGGTCCGGTCTTTCCAGTACCACCTCCACACCCCAGCCCTCCGGTAGCAGCTCCCCGCACCAGGCTTCCTGTGCGTGTCCTCGGCCCAGTACCACCAGTGCCAGCACCACGCATCAGGCCTACAGTGCGCCTCGCCTGTCCAGCGCTGCCAGAGCCTTCCTCCTCTCCAGCGCTGTCGGAGTCTCCCGCTTGTCTAGCGCTGTTAGAGCCTTCCTCCTCTACAGCGCTGCCGGAGTCTCCCGCCTGTTCAGAACTGCCAGTCTGCAAGGAGCTGTCAGTCTGCAAGGAGCTGTCAGTCTGCAAGGAGCTGTCAGTCTGCAAGGAGCTGCCAGTCTGCATAGACCTGCCAGTCTGCAAGGAGCTGCCAGTCTGCAGGATGCCGCCAAAGCTGCCAGTCTGCAAGGAGCCGCCAAAGCTGCCAGTCTGCAAGGAGCCGCCAGAGCTGCCAGTCTGCAAGGAGCCGCCAGAGCTGCCAGTCTGCAAGGAGCCGCCAGAGCTGCCAGTCTGCAAGGAGCCGCCAGAGCTGCCAGTTAGCATGGAGCCGCCAGAGCCGCCAGTCAGCATGGAGCAGCCAGGGCCGCCAGTCAGCATGGAGCAGCCAGGGCCGCCAGTCAGCATGGAGCAGCCAGAGCAGCCAGTCAGCATGGAGCAGCCAGTCAGCATGGAGCAGCCAGAGCAGCCAGTCAGCATGGAGCAGCCAGAGCTGCCAGTCAGCATGGAGCAGCCAGTCAGCATGGAGCTGCCAGAGCTGCCAGTCAGCATGGAGCAGCCAGTCAGCATGGAGCAGCCAGAGCTGCCAGTCAGCATGGAGCAGCCAGTCAGCATGGAGCAGCCAGAGCAGCCAGTCGACCAGACTCTTCCAGATCTGCCAGTCGACCAGACTCTTCCAGATCTGCCAGTCGACCAGACCCTTCCAGATCTGCCAGTAGACCAGACTCTTCCAGATCTGCCAGTCGACCAGACTCTTCCAGATCTGCCAGTCAGCCAGGGGTCGCCAGTCAGCCAGGAGCTGCCGCCCCTCTGTCCAGAGCTTCCGCCCCTCTGTCCCGAGCTGCCGTCCCTCTGTCCATTGAGAAGAGTTGCCATGGTGAGGAGGCCACGGAAGAGGATAAGGTGGGGGAAGACTAAGGTGAAGTGGGGGCCACGTCCAGCACCAGAGCCGCCACCGCGGACAGATGCCCACCCAGACCCTCCCCTATAGGTTCAGGTTTTGCGGCCGGAGTCCGCACCTTGGGGGGGGGGGGGGGGGGGGGGGTACTGTCACACCCTGACCATAGTTTACTTTGTATATTTCTATGTTTTGGTTGGTCAGGGTGTGAGCTGAGTGGGCATTCTATGTTACATGTCTAGTTTGTCTAGTTCTATGTTTGGCCTGATATGGTTCTCAATCAGAGGCAGGTGTTCATCATTGTCTCTGATTGGGAACCATATTTAGGTAGCCTGTTTGGTGTTGGGTTTTGTGGGTGATTGTCCTTAGTGTCTTGATGTCCTTGTTCTGTGTGTATGTGCACCAGTATTAGCCTGTTTGGTGTTGGGTTTTGTGGGTGATTGTCCTTAGTGTCTTGATGTCCTTGGTCTGTGTGTATGTGCACCAGTATTAGGCTGTTTGGTGTTGGGTTTTGTGGGTGATTGTCCTTAGTGTCTTGATGTCCTTGTTCTGTGTGTATGTGCACCAGTATTAGGCTGTTTGGTGTTGGGTTTTGTGGGTGATTGTCCTTAGTGTCTTGATGTCCTTGTTCTGTGTGTATGTGCACCACTATTAGCCTGTTTCGGTTTTCGTTATGTTTATTGTTTTGTTGTTTTTGTATTGGATTCGTGTTTTACGTTTGTTTATTAAACATGGATCGCAATAGACACGCTGCATTTTGGTCCGACTCTCCTTCACATAAAGAAAACCGTGACAGGTAAGACCTTTCATTAATGGTAATATTCAGATGATGTAATAACTCCAGTCAGAGTACTTATACCATTCTGAGTGGTAAGACCTTTCATAAATCACTATTTTATAAAAAAATAGAAAAAATCTTGTCTCATCTTTGCAATGTCTCGTTGTTGCTGGATCCCTGTTCTGTGTTGTCAAGTTAGCTTTTTAAATCATTTGAATAAGCCTCTTTAAGTATGAGCCTGTCTGCAGTGTTTCATTATTGTGAGGAAAGCAGCTTTGGATGCTAAATTTAACATGGATCTGCTGCATTAATTCTGTAATATTTATCAGAAGAAAAAAGTGCTTGGAATGTGGCTTCATCCGTGTTCGAAATTCAGCAAGAAAGCTGTGTGAACACATAAGTTATAAACAAGCTTTGACACCTCATTTTTATCCCTGAAACTTCAGATTATGATTATCAATATTTTTATGGCATTGAAATACACATTTCTCCTGCAGCACAGCTCAGAAATGCCTTAAGATTGTGGAAAATACTGTAGTTCAATATATTGTCAACTCTATTTCTGTATATTGAAAAAGACTATTGGCATTGTGAACTATACAACACTGGAGAATAAATTCAAGATGACAGTGAATATTTGAGAATCAACACTAAACTAAATAAAAGCCACATTAGGAACTTTCAACAAGTTGCAAAAACATATCAAAGTAACACACTGTTCCCTTGAGAAAGCAAAGAGACTGTCAGTGATGTACTATTCAGACAAGGATGAGCACAAGAGATACATAAAATCACATTGGCAGCTGCACAGTTCCTCTTCTCTTATCTCCACTGACTAGGCTTGACTAGACTAGACTCGTTTTGACTGAATAAGGAAGCGTGTGTGAAAACAGTGAAGCTAGCTATGTCACCATCTAGCCTGTTCCTGAGGCAACAATGACAGCTAGCTAGTCACAGTCTGTCTGGTACTTTCATATCATAGTATTTCACTAGCGCTGTCTGGGACACGAAAGGTACGGACTAGAGGCATGGGTTCTCACAATCTCACCCAAGGCCTTACTTCAATCATCTTCTTCTGACCCAAAACAGGACAACTTTACAACAATCCTTGCAATATAACCAAACATCCCTTTCAGATTCATATGTATTTTCTTCCACAACCTTGACCGTGATTTACAGCTATCTGGCTGTCTATCTCTTTGCACTGTGTGGAGCTTCAAATATATCCTTACCTTCTGTCAGGTATAAAGACTATGGGACACATTTAGTCCAGAGTGTGTGGAGGGCTCTCTTTTTATCTATGTGGCATACTTAGCATCTGAGGGATAGTTACTGTATGTTCTGTCTTGGTGATACACTGTTTGGTTAAGAGTCAGAGAGATACTGGTTTTGTTCCATTATCCACACTACTATACCAGTCAATATGAATAATCACTGTATTGGCAATGCATTTGAAGGGGTAGCTGCAAGTCAATAGACATGTTGCAAACATCTTACTGATAGTCTACTCATAGTTTAAATCGAGTGTTACCTGAGGATCAGATGTGGATGAATGCTGGGATTATACTCCTGCATTAATGAAGCGCTATTAAATTGAGCGGTCACCTTCTCCCAGCCTACCCGATGATCCACTTAAAGCTAGGGTCCGGGCCCTGCAGGCCTCTTCAGTTTTGCCTCCCTCCATCACAAATGGCCTGAGCTTACTTTATAATTGCCTATACCAATAACATACGCAGCTGTTCAGCCTGACTGCATCTGGTGCAGAATGAAGGAACCAAGGAAGGGAGGAAAACTTTAAAGGCGTCCTGAAGTTTAGACATAGAGGACAGTAAATACCCAAAGGCAGATATATAGGTGTCTTCTCTCTCCTCTCGCAAAATGGAAAGAATGGATATCTGAAATTATTAATGGAAAAATAATTTGGAAAATTAGGAAGGACTGTGATGTAATGTTCCTCCATTTTGTGAGAAGGGCTGTGTCTACATTTGAAATGGCACCCATTTGGGGGACAAATTAGTGCACTATAATGGAAATGGGGTGCAATTGGGTATGAAACCTTTATACTCCTTTGTGTGAGGGTAGCCCATGTGGAGGGAAATGCAATGTACATGATCTGTAAAATAAAATAAATAGGAAAAACACATGTGAGCAGAGTTGCTGTTTGATAAAGGGAATCTACCTCCTTACTGAAGGCTTAGGCACTGATCCCAGGCCAGTAGAAAATCCCGCTGAGCGGTGTCCCAGTAGGGGACCTCAGATCTGTTAAGTTAGAGGCCTACGGGTGGGTTGACCACAACCACACGGCAACCAAACAGGCACAGAGCTGTATGAGGAACAATGGGCTGAGAAAGACACCTCTAGGTTTTTGTGTATGTGCCTGTGTGCATGTGCATGTGTGTGCATGCCTGTGTGCATATGTGTGTGTCATTGTGTACAATGTAGCTCTCATCAGGGAGAAATCACTCAAATATAGTAAAAAAATTAAAATGGTCTCATCAGGGAGAAATTACTCAAATATAGTAAATGGACGTGAACAGGCTGTGTACACGTGAAAAAACATGAAAAAAAACATGAAAAATGAGGAGCCGGTAGAGGACAGTGAGAGTGTGTCATCTAAACTCACCGAAATAGCTGCATGTACACCAAACATCCAAAGATAAAACGTCTCAGATTATCAGTGACATTTACATGTCAGAAATGATAAGGGAGTATTGCATCAGTGCTGGCAAATTGTAACTTAAATCAACCACTTTCAAAAGATTTGGAACATGTGCTTTGCCAATGGCACAACATACAAAGCTTTTGACGAGGACGAAGAAATATGGTCGTACTTGTGACAAATTACATTTACTGTGGATGTGTAGTCTAGCCTATGCAAAACATAAAATAATATATATATATATATATATCTGAACCACTCTGACAAACATCTTCTGTGATATGAGGGGGAGCATCACAGAGTAGCTCTCTTTGTGGGAATACGTGTTATCAACGACAGTTAATGCATCAAAAATCTGATTGTCTCTCATACTGTATGCAGCCATCCACTGCAGCAGGCAGTATCAATCCGTGGCGTCACCATTCACACACACACACACACACACAACAATAACACATCATCTCACTCTCAATGCAGCCAGAGCAAAGGGAGGTACCTCTAGCAACACAAGAAAGAGGAATAGGCCACAGGGGGTTAATACAGGGTTAATTTAGTATGGTGTAGCAGCCTACAGTGCCTTCAACAGATATTCACACCCCTTGAGTTTTTCCACATTTTGATGAGTTACAGCCTTAATTGGTGTTAAAACCAATTAAATGTGTGTTTTGTGTCACTGGCCTGTTTTTTTCTCTCAATGTGTACAAATGAATTAAAAATAAATGTTTAAAATGTAAATGTCTTAAGTCAATAAATATTCAACCCTTTTGTTATGGCAAGAATAAATAAGTTCAGGAGTTAACATGTGCTTAACATGTCACATAGTAAGTTAAATGGATTCAGTCTGTGTGCAATAACCCTGTTTAACATGATTTTTCAATGACCACCTCATCTCTGTACCCCACACATGCAATTATATGTAACGTCCCTCAGTCAAGCAGTGAATTTCAAACACAGATTCAACCACAAAGACCAGGGAGGTTTCCAATGCCTCACAAGGAAGGGCACCTATTGGTAGCTTGATAAAAAAAAAAACAGACATTGAATATCCTTTTGAGCATGGTGAAGTTATTCATTACACTTTGGAAGGTGTATCAATACACCCAGCTACTACAAAGATACAGCCGTCATTTCTAACTCATTTGCCGGAGAGGAAAGAAGCCGCTCAGGGATTTCACCATGAGGCCAATGGTGACTTTAAAACAGTTACTGAGTTTAATGGCTGTGATAGGAGAAAACTGAAGATGGGTCAACAACATTCTAGTTACTCCACCATAATTGAAAGAGTGAAAAGAAGGAAGCTTCTACAGAATAAACTTATAGCAAAACATGCGTTCTGGATGGTAAGTTGGTGGTTGAAGATATCCCTCTAGTGGTGTGGGGGCTGTGCTTTGGCAAAGTGGGTTGGGTTATATCCTTCCTGTTTGGCCCTGTCCGGGGGTTTTCATCGGAAGGGGCCACAGTGTCTCCTGACCCCTCCTGGCTGCAGTAGTTAATGTGTCTGGGGGCTAGGGTCAGTTAGTTATATCTGGAGTACTTCTCCTGTCTTATCTGGTGTCCTGTGTGAATTTAAGTATGCTCTCTCTAATTCTCTCTTTCTCTCTTTCTCTCTCTCAGAGGACCTGAGCCCTAGGACCATGCCTCAGGACTACCTGACATGATGACTCCTTGCTGTCCCCAGCCCACCTGGCCTGCTGCTGCTCCAGCTTCAACTGTTCTGCCTGTGATTATTATTATTTGACCATGCTGGTCATTTATGAACATTTGAACATCTTAGTCATGTTCTGTTATAATCTCCACCCGGCACAGCCAGAAGAGGACTGGCCACCCCTCATAGCCTGGTTCCTCTCTAGGTTTCTTCCTAGGTTTTGGCCTTTCTAGGGTGTTTTTCCTAGCCACCATGCTTCTAAACCTTAATGATCTGCTATGAAAAGCCAACTGACATTTACTCCTGAGCTACTGACTTGCTGCACCCTCGACAACAACTGTGATTATTATTATTTGACCATGCTGGTCATTTATGAACATTAGAACATCTTGGTCATGTTCTGTTACAATCTCCACCCGGCACAGCCAAAAGAGGACTGGCCACCCCTCATAGCCTGGTTCCTTTCTAGGTTTCTTTCTAGGGAGTTTTTCCTAGCCACCGTGCTTCTACACCTGCATTGCTTGCTGTTTGGGGTTTTAGGCTGGGTTTCTGTACAGCACTTTGAGATATCAGCTGATGTACGAAGGGCTATATAAATACATTTGATTTGATTTGATTTGTTTGCAAGGGAGTCGTTAAGGGGGGAAACATAAATGATTCATGGGGCCCTGGCCTGATAGGGGCCCCTAAATGTTAAGAACATTATTTGTTTATCATTTAAACATTGTTAGACAAAATAATCTGTGATGAAAATTAAAATGTTTAACCATAATCAGATCAGGCATCTTTACCCAACCATTCTGTTTGTACCCCCCACCCTCCCATAATGCACATGGTTTGGTCCATTCTCCACTAGGAGCAACAACAAAAAATACAGCTGATCTGACAGATGCTCCGGCATGCAGACTAAGCATTCACGAGAGATAACTACCATGCCCCCCTCAAAACTGAAATCAGGTTTCCAGAAAAGGGAAGTGCAGACTGCCTGCCGAACTGAGTAGCCTAGCTAGCCTATATAGCTGGCTTGATAGCTTGCTAGCTACTGGTAGCTGCCTACTGTCGTGTCTCTGGCTATCATTAAATGTGAATACTGTTATTTTATCAAATCAAATCTCTGTAATTATTATTATGTGATTAAACTAATCATGTACATTTAATTAACTAGGAAGTCGGGGGGACACGGGAAATCTTCAGATTACAGCATTATAATTTATAACTAATATAACTCTTCAGATACTTTAATATCTGATCATTTGGCAAAGAAAAAGGGGCGTGGACCGATAAAGGAGCAGGAAAGACTAAATGGATTCACGACACACAGTGGGTAATTATATTCATTGAAATGCTAATCCTTTGCACATGAACGGCCGCTCATTCGGGAATAATTGCAATAAATATATTTACGCCCATATGTCGTTGTTGTCTTCTCAGTTGGAATCGTCGGTCCGTCTGCTGGAAAGTCTGTTCATCAGAGAGTCTCTGGTTACCTCCCCAGAAGTCACAACGTCTTTTATGGTTGTAGCTTTATCAGGGGCTCCGGATAGTGTCTGTTGTAATGGATACATCAGGCATCCATTGTTCTTAGAATAGATGTTTCGACGGTTGTCAGTATTCTCATCCTGGGTTTACATCATTTCTAGCTGCAGTCTAGTAATTATATCTAAGATTCGCTCTTATTCTGTAGGGATCGATAGTCTCAGAGTTGAACCATTTCCAGCCGTGTAGCCAATGCTCCACGTGGTATGGTTTTCTAGTCTTAGGAATTCAACCATTTGCAACCTCAGCTAATTAGCTATTATTTAGAAGTTATTATAACTGAATTCCCAAATATTTGCATGATATTTGTTAGCTAGCTAGACTAAAATTAAAACCTAGCATGTAGCCTACTACTACTGCTGTGGACAAAGATCCCAACATGTGTCTACTACATGAAGTTGAAACAGTAGACCTTGGAGGACCTTAGGCACATGATGACTTAGACACATTTAAATACATATTATATTTGATATGGATACTATTAAAACGTATTTTCTTTCAGTATTAGATTTTTTGTATGGTAACCTTTGTAGGAGCGAACATTAAACCTTAAATTCCATTTGTTTACTCTCTTCCAAGTGCATAGACAGCCCCAGGTAGGCAGAATCTCAGCGGAAAGCTGTCAGACAGACTGATGCAGAGGAGAGCAGGGAGGACGAAGAGGAGTTAAAGAGTAGCAGCAGTGCCAGTGAAGGAGTGACAGAAGATTGAACAAGCAAGTAATAAAGGAACGGAAGAGTATGGACAGATTCGAAGTGAGGAAGATGAGGTTTTACATCTTCCAGCACTGTGGCTAGAGAAAGTACAAGACCATGAAAGAGAAGCTATTGTTCGCAGACCCGTCAACAGGTGTGGTGAGGAGACAGAACTGTATAAAATCATCCTCCCAGACTCAGAAGGCAAGCCATTCCCCAACTATTAACAGTACAGTAAGTCAGCAAACGGAAGAGAAAAGGTGCAGAGAGACTGGCTTATTAATAGTAAGAGTGTAAAGGCATTCTATTGCATTCCATGTGTTTTTTTTCTCAAAGTAAACCACCACCCAGTTCTCTGAAGAGTAAGGATGGCTATAAGATATTATCAGTGAAATGGCGGAGAATGTATGACAAACTACCAGAGCATGAGGATGGTGTGTCTCACAAGAACTGAAATGGAAAAATCTGCAGCATACCATAACAACAACTACACATCAAATCCAATTTTATTGGTCACATACACAAGGTTAGCAGATGTTAATGCGAGTGTAGCGAAATGCTTGTGCTTCTAGTTACGACTACGCAGTAATATCTAACTAGTAATCAAACAAATTCACAACAACTACCTTTAACACAATGTAAAGGGATGAATAGAATATGTACATATAAATATATGGATGAGCGATGGCGTGCGGTATAGGCAAGATGCAATATATGGTGTAGAATACAGTATATACAGTTAAAGTCGGAAGTTTACGTACACCTTAGCCAAATACATTTAAACTACATTTTTTACAATTCCTGACATTTAATCCTTGTAACAAATCTCTGTCTTAGGCCAGTTAGGATCACCACTTTATTTTAAGAATGTGAAATGTCAGAAAAATAGTAGAGAGAATTACTTATTTCAGTTTTAATTTCTTTCATCACATTACCAATGGGTCAGAAGTTTACATACACTCAATTAGTATTTGGTAGCATTGCCTTTAAATTGTTTAACTTGGGGCAAATGTTTCTGGTAGCCTCCCACAAGCTTCCCACAGTAAGTTGGGTGAATTTTGGCCCAATCCTCCTGTAACTGAGTCAGGTTTGTAGGCCTCCTTGCTCGCACACACTTTTTTCAGTTCTGCCCAAAAATGTTCTATAAGATTGAGGTCAGGGCTTTGTGATGGTCACTCCAATATATTGACTTTGTTGTCCTTGAGCCATTTTGCCACAACTTTGGAAGTATGCTTGGGGTCATTGTCCATTTGGAAGACCCATTTGCGACCAAGCTTTAACTTCCTAACTGATGTCTTGAGATGTTGCTTCCTTATATCCACATAATTTTCCTCCCTCATGATACCATCTATTTTGTGAAGTGCACCAGTCCCTCCTGCAGCAAAGCACCCCCACAACATGATGCAACCACCCCTGTGCTTCACGGTTGGGATGGTGTTCTTCGGTTTGCAAGCCTCCCCCTTTTCATCCAAACACAACAATGGTCATTATGACCAAACAGTTATATTTGTGTTTCATTAGACCAGAGGACATTTCTCCAAAAAGTATGATCTTTGTCCCCATGTGCAGTTGCAAACTGTAGTCTGTTTTTTATGGCAGTTTTTGAGCAGTGGCTTCTTCCTTGCTGAGCGGCCTTTCAGGTTATGTCAATATAGGACTTTTACTGTGGATATAGATAATTTTGTACCTGTTTCCTCCAGCATCTTCACAAGGTGCTTTGCTGTTGTTCTGGGATTGATTTGCACTTCTCGCACCAAAGTACGTTAATTTCTAGGAGACAGAATGCATCTCCTTCCAGAGCATTGTGATAGCTGCGTGTTCTCATGGTGTTTATACTTGTGTATTACTGTTTGTACAGATGAACGTGGTACCTTCAGGCGTTGGAAATTGATCCCAAGGATGGACAAGACTTGTGGAGGTTGACAATTTTTTTCTGAGGTCTTGGTTGATTTCTTTTGATTTTCCCTATGATGTCAAGCAAAGAGGCACTGAGTTTGAAGGTAGGCCTTGAAATACATCCACAGGTACACCTCCAATTGACTCAAATGATGTCAATTACCCTATCAGAAGCTTCTAAAGCCATGACATCAATTTTCCAAGCTGTTTAAAGGCACAGTCAACTTAGTGTATGTGAACTTCTGACCCACTGGAATTGTGATACAGTGAATTATAAGTGAAATAATCTGTCTGTAAACAATTGTTGGAAAAATTACTTGTGTCATGCACAAAGTAGATGTCCTAACTGACTTGCCAAAACTATAGTTTCTTAAGAAGAAATTTGTGGAGTGGTTGAAAAACAAGTTTTAATGACTCCAACCTAAGTGTATGTAAACTTCCGACTTCAACTGTAGGTATTCCTCTTGTCCAGAGAAATAGACTGTATAGACAGTCAGCAGCAGAAACAAATCTAGTCAGGCATTTAAAAAAACAGAGCAGTTCTAGAAAGGATTTTGGATGTGACACTGTACTTAGCATCTAGGAATCTTCCATTCTGGGGGAAGTCACTCAATCTTCATGACGTGCTGTCAAATTCTGACCCGATGTTAATTGAGCACTTACAGAAAGACAGGGACAAAAAGAAAGGAGCACGACTGACTCATTACCTCAGCCCTGAGAGCCAAAGCGAGTTCATGTGGTCAAAGGGTTTCGAAAACAATACTTTATGAAAGAGAAGAAGCATTCCATAACTATATATGTGATGCAACTCCAGACATTTCCCATACTGAGAAAAATGTATTATTGGTGAGATAGGGACACAAAGATAAAGTTCAGGGAACAGGTGAATGGGAAATAATTGAATGTTTTCTTGACTTTAAAGACTTTGTTAGATAGACAGGCAGTGAAATTTCTGAAATGATTTTGAGTGCATTGGAAGGGCCTGGTATTGACACAGCAGATTGTCGTCGTCAAGGTAAAGGTAATGGTGCAAATATGTCAGGGAAAGTGAAGGGAGTTCAAGCACACATACTGGAAAAGAATCCACTGGCCACATACACACCTTGTGCCTCCCATACTATTAATCTTGTGGGTGTACATGCAGCTCAGTCGTGTCCAGGAGTATCAACCTTTTTTGGCTGTGTGAATCGTCTACAATCTGTTCAGTGCCAGCCCAGAGTGATGGACCATTCTCAAGGAAAAGACTGGTTGCTGTCTTAACTGCCTTTCAGACACATGATGGCGTGTGCGTATTGCTGCTGTCAGAACAGTGGCAACTCATTTATCGTCTATCATCAAGGCCCTAGACATGCTTCTTGCTACCTGCAGCCTGACAAACGAAGTCAAATCTGAGGCAAAAGGTCTGAAAAGCTACTTCATGTCTTTCAAGGCTTGAAACATAATAATGGGCAAAGCTCTTAAAGACTTACGCAGAACGAGTTACAGCTGTAATCGCTGCCAAATGTGATTCTTTGCATGTATTGACTATTGGGTGTAAATTAGATTTTTCTGAATTAATTTTCAATACATTTGTAAAAATATCTAAAAACATGTTTTCACTTTGTCATTATGGGTTATAGTGTGTAGATGGGTGAGATAAAACAACATCTATTGAATCCATTTGGAATCCAGGCTGTAGCACAACAAAATGGGAAATAGGTCAAGGGGTATAAATACTTTCTGAAGGCACTGTATGTGTGAAGATGTGCTTACGTGTTTTATGTTTTGAGGGTGCTCCAGGGTGTGCTTGTAATCTCTCTGATTGTGTTTGTGTAAACTGGAGACTCTCTATGATCAGACAGCACTGTGTCCCTGGTCCCCCGCTTGACTTGTTCTCCCGGTGTGTGTGTGTGTGTGCATATGTGTGTGTGTGTGTTCGTACAACGCTACCTGACTACTGATCAATGCACTGCAGTAGAGGGTCTCCCACGAGTGTCCATTCACATGATTCCCTGTTTGAAGCCAGTTAAGAGGAGAGTCCCAAATCAACCATTCCAATATAGTGTTGTAGTGGTACAGTGGTGTAATATGATGATGAAAGCCTTTTTAGCCACAATGGCAACCGTTACTAGAAAGGAATACAATTGTCAGTTTTTAGAGCAAATGTCCTAATGTGTCATTATCAGACAATGTTGTTTGCAAATTGTATGCACACCACACTGATTAGTGGCCCTTTCACATGCTAAATGTATTGGGGGGACATGCACCACTATATTAGATAAATAGGGGAAATCCATTACGTAAATGGTGCCCCGTGTGAGGAGAATCCCAGTAACTGGACTAACATCTGGATACGTAATGATATCCAACAGCCAGTATAGCTGTTAGGATACAGACTAGACAGGCACATGTCTAGTGTACATGGTCACTGCTTGATTAGACGAAACCGCTTGAAAGCTCTCTCGTTCAGCACCCCCTGATTTCTGCGATCATTCCTCCCCATACACACAAAGACCTTGTGTAGTTACAGTTAGCACATGGTGCTAACATGCACATTGAAAAATCTCACTTCCCAAATGAGTCTGTAAACAGGATGTGAAGGCGGTGCCGGCAACATCATTTGCAGAAATAAGTGTCAGGGTGCAGTTATGGCGTTATTTAGTGCACCATAAAGAGCCAGGCTATTGATTCGAGAGCAGAAGCGGCTCCGAAGTGATTTCTGTCGTCGTCACTCTCATTAAACTGATGTATAGTGCTCGCTATTCTCCTTTCTGCCCATCTGCCTTTGTATCTCTCTGTGTCTATCTATATCCTCTATACTCCTCGATGTTTGCTCACCGGTCCACATCATCCTGTCTCTGTCTATAGTGTTCACCATTCTCATCTCTGCCTCTCTCTCTCTCTATGTTTATATCCTCTCTAACCCTCACTGTGTGTTCATAGTTCGTACCTGTCAATATTTCTCCTCTCTATGACTATGTAATGCTGTCTCTCTCTCTCTCTTTGTATCTCTGTCTTTCATTATGTTTCTGTATAACATACTATTGTCTACTCCAGCTAGAGTATGTGGGAGTACTGAAAAGCGCTATACAAATAAAGTTATTATGATTAGGGGTTATTATTATTATTATGTAAGAGTACTGTAGTGTAGTACCGGTACTTTCTTCAAAATCTGCCAACAGCATCAAGGAGAATGGAAGAAGGCCACAACAAGCAACAACAATGGGAGGAAAACTGAATTTGCTGTTGGTACATACTCGGAACGCTTAATTCTGTTTAAACTCTGTTTGTTTATTTGGATCGTGTTTCTGGTACAAGAACTGGCAGACTATACCAGGCTTATGGCTGCGTCTGCTTTGGCAAGAACCCAGGCGGTTCTGCTAAGCCTGTACTCTTCCTCCTCTATAGGGCTCAGTACACACACACACACACACACACACACACACACACACACCCTCACACACACACACCAACTTGAGAAATTCCATCTCATCTGTTCCAAATGATTTGGTACGAATTGCTCCACAAACCTGCAGACCCACTAATCTGTGACCTGAGAGAATCAACGTGGGGAAGATAACTAGAGAACACCTCCCAACAGGGCCTCAACCTCCCATTCAAGTTAAATCAATTGGCTGTACAATACAGTGACTATGATTGTGTTTGCGTGTGGGTTGAGGTGTATTTGTGTATGTCAGACAAGAGGCCTGAATGTAATTCCATCAGTGGTAGATAAAGACGCCAGACTGTGGGTTCATGTAGATTGGTTACGCTATCATTTAAGGAAAGTTGTGGTTTTCCATCAACATCCAATGACATTTATGAATTCATCTGTTAATTATTGAATAGTGGCCAAAGTCTTCTACACTGATTCTATCCTCTGCTGAGCTGATGGTGAGGGTCTTTGTTTCTGTCACAAAACCCAAAGTTTGGAAGAAATCTGTCATTTCCTGTAAAGGCAGAGAAACATTCTTCAACCTTTTACGCTGGCTACACAATGAGCTAGCCAACCACATGAGACATTCAAGCTGCTAGATGTGAGGCTACAAGTGAACAAAAATCATTACTTGTGGTTGGAATTACATTTACATGTCATTGTCCAAACTGAAGAAGAAAAGATGTCTGCAAAAATATAATGTGAAGGAGCAGCAATATACAATATATTATTTTAAGAACAACTGCTCTTTCCATGACATAGACTGACCAGGTGAATCCAGGTGAACGCTATGATCCCTTATTGATGTCACTTGTTAAATTCACTTCAATCAGTGTAGATGAAGGGGAGGAGACAGGTTAAAGAAGGACTTTCAAGCATTGAGACAATTGAGACATGGATTGTGTATGTGTGCCATTCAGAGGGTGAATGGGCAAGACAAAACATGGTAGTGCCTTTGAACAGGGTATGGTAGTAGGTGTGAGGCGCACCGGTTTGTGTCAAGAACTGCAATGCTGCTGGGTTTTTCATGCTCAACAGTTCCCCGTGTTTATCAAGAATGGTCAGCCACCCAAGGACATCCAGCCAACTTGACACAACTGTGGGAAACGTTGGAGTCAACATGGTTCAGCGTCCCTGTGGAGAGCTTTTCGGCAGCTTGTAGAGTCCATGCCCTGATGAATTGAGACTGGTCGTAGGGCAAAAGGGTCCACAGTTATATATGAAAATAAATCGTTTCGCACCACATTTCCTCTGGACAGAAAACCCTTAAACATCGATTTGCTATAACAGCAAATGTGTCAAGCTGCAACTTTTTATTTACTTTGCTGTCTTGCTGCTATGAACGTTGCTAGTCAATGTCAGTCACTTTCATAGTGTGTCCTCCGACTATGATTCCAATTATTGATCCAATTCAAGAAAGAAGCCTTCCTGCACATTACTGACAATCCAATTAAAAAGCTGTGTTTTTTTGTAAAATCCCTATACATTCTTTGAGCTGATGCTAAATCTCTCATCACAACATCAAACTATTGCCACTGAACGCATCCTTAAAGGACAAGTTAGCTTCTGTCACTTGTTTTTGATAAACTTACCCCAACCAGCGATTCACTTCTTCATCCTGGTTCGCGGATATCAAATCAAATCAAATCACATTTTATTAGTCACCTGCGCCGAATACGACAGGTGTTTTACCTTACAGTGAAATGCTTACTTACAAAGCCCCTAAACGACAATGCAGCTAAAAAATATGAATGTGATATAAAAATAACGTAATGTTCATGATGACACAATTACATGTGTACAACATCTAAAGACCTGCATTACTGTACTGATAACTTTCCCGATTCTAAAAGGAATCATTTGGGTTTGATTTGTTGATGTTTTTCAGAACCCCCTACTGGACAATGAGGATGAGGAAGTGAACCGCTGGTTGGGGTAAGTTTCTCAAAAACAAGTGAAATCTGAAAAAAAAGTGTCTGGACCCTTCTATAACATGCTGTTTACATTTGGTTTACAATCAGAATAGAATGTCAATATAGCAATCAATACGCCAATATAGTATCTGTATAACAATATCAGTACTAAGTAAAGCTCTGTTTTTTGGGCTGCTGCTGGTTTATAAACACCAGTAGTGATGGAGGGGTTAGGAGGCTTACCTCTGGAGTTGGTTTCATTTTCTTGCTGACACAGCGATGATGATGATGAGGAGGGTGAGGATGAAGCCTCCCGCCACCAGCATGTAACACTTCCTCTTCCTAATCTGCCTCTGTGGGTCAGATTAGATTAGATTCAATTAGAAAATTATAGAATCTGCAACATATTCAATACATACAAAAACACAAACATTTCATCTCCTCCAGGCACCCATCGTAATACCAGGTGAAATGGCTGAAACACAATTCTGGGTTTTTGGGTTACCTTAGGTTTGTACATCTTAATGTGTTTTCAGAAACAACTTGTCATGAAGACTTGATTTGAGTTTGGTCAAGTGCTTGGTGGTTAATGATGAGAGAAACATTAAGAGCCAGTAGTGTCTGAACACAGAAACAACAGTATTTTCCTTCACATACTCTCTTTCCTCTTTTTTTTCTTCTAATATCGCCGGTGGTGTAATTTAAAACTATAAATTTTTCAAGCATCTTCCCGCATAGAACACAAGCTGTGTCATCCTCTCATGTTCATTACCCTCAATGTATGGTAAAAAAAATAATGAATGAATGAAAAAGAAACTCAACTTTGGTAAATAAATAGAAATGAAAATAACTAGAATGGAGAACAGGGGTTAGAGATATTTCTATATTTCCCTGGCTCCTAGCCTCCTCAGGCGATGGGTGATGTGTCAGAGCAGGGAGGGGAGACCAGAATGTTGTTTTCAAATGCTTTTTCTTTCTCTTTTTTCCTCCCCGTTTTCCGCTACAAAGGCAGTGAGAGCGGCTGCGTTAGACCAGACCAGAGCTGGGTCTGGAGTCTTTAAATCCTGACTCGCTTCAAAGCAATTCATCTTCTGAGACTCAAAACAGGCTTTCTATGGAGAGAGAGAGAGAGAGAGAGAGAGAGAGAGAGAGAGAGAGAGAGAGAGAGAGAGAGAGAGAGAGAGAGAGAGAGAGAGAGAGAGAGAGAGAGGAGAGAGAGAGAGAGAGAGAGAGAGAGAGAGAGAGAGAGAGAGAGAGAGAGAGAGAGAGAGAGAGAGAGAGAGAGAGAGAGAGAGAGAGAGAGAGAGAGAGAGAGAGAGAGAGAGAGAGAGAGAGAGAGAGAGAGAGAGAGAGAGAGAGAGAGAGAGAGAGAGAGAGAGAGAGAGAGAGAGAGAGAGAGAGAGAGAGAGAGAGAGAGAGAGAGAGAGAGAGAGAGAGAGAGAGAGAGAGAGAGACTTTTGACTTTTGGTCTTTCTTTATTGAAACATTCTCAATTCATTTAAAACTCAATACAATCACCATACACAAAAACCCTCTCCTACAACCGTATATCCAAAACATCTTCCCCAGCAATACAGACAGCCCCCCCAACACACCATATCTCCTCAAACATCTCCACACATTTGATCATTTTATAGAACTCAAACTCAACCCTCAGGCGCGCAGAGACCATCCCATTAAACAGTAGTAAAGGGTCTGTTATACCCCCACCTTTAACCCTGTTCCTCCTTGTTAGCCAAATAGCTAACTTTGCCTGAGCAAACAGAAAATTCAACAAAACACATTTTTCTTTCTCCTTACTCGAATACCTGTATCCCATTATAAACATCCCAACAGCAAAAACCACCCCCAACCTGTCACACAGACATTCCAACAGAGACATTAATGGCATTAACCTGGTGCACACAGAAAACACATGAATTACAGTTTCTTTCATTTGACAGAAAGGACACCCCTGCCCAATTCCCGGATCAACCCGTGCCAACCAGCTGTTAGTGGCCAGGGCTCCATGAAGAACCCTCCACTGGAGGTCCCCTGACCTCTTTGGTACTGGGGGTTTATAGAGCGCCCTCCATCGAAAACCCACCATACTCTCCGCCCCACATACCCCCTGCCACTGATGTGCCTTCACTCCTGTTAGGCTTCTAATGCTCCTAACCTTAACGCAGAGGTTGTAGAGGGCTTTACCTCCCACCCCCTCAAACTCCCCAGGCTCGGAGTGTTAAAATCTAACAAGTCCTCCAGACCCCCTTGCCAGTCTCCAGTCTCTGCCGTCACCTGCAGTGGCGGGAACATTGGTGGCCCCTCTCCCTTTGGCCTCTCAAACACCCCCCTTACCGGCTCAGACAGTGCCTCCTGGACCTCCTCCAGGAATCTTTCCAGCAGCCTAAGAGACGTTATTCCTGTTTGTTGCGCCAAGACCTCCGGGGTTTTCCACCCCTCCTCTCCCAGCAGTCTCAGGTCACCCAGCCTTTGTAAACCTCCTGCCATCAGTTGCCTCTGCAGGGTGGCCGACTGAACCGATCTCAAAGGGATGGCTGGGTTGTGGAAGATAGGCTCCTCCCACACCCACTGCCCAGGCTCCACACCCCCTTCTCGTGTGGGCCTTAGCAGCTGCCAGGCCCTCAGCACCGCAGAGTAAAACTCTGAGAGACCTGCTGTACTCAGCCTCTCCAGCTTCATGAGGAACAGCTGCCGGTCCAACCCTAATCCGCCAGCTCTCCTCAGCAGCGCGCATGCTGGTTCCCTCCAGCCAACATCAGTGTGGTACAGCAGTCTCTGCACCGCCTTTAGTCGGAAAGCAGCCATCCTGCTCTCCAGTTCCACCAAGCCCTGTCCTCCTTCGTGGACGGTCATGTACAAAACTGCTGCCTTCAGCCAGTGATGTCCCGACCAAAAGAAGTCCACCAGCTTGCGTTGCAGGTCTGCAAGCAGACCGGCAGGGGGGTTGAGGACAGCCAGTTTATGCCACAAGGAAGATGCCACCAGGTTGTTGATTATCAGCACCCTCCCTCTATATGACACTTGGGACAGGAGCCACCTCCACCTGGCCAGTCTTGACACCACTGCCTGTGACAGCCCCTCCCAGTTCTTGCTGACCCACCTCTCCGAGCCCAGGTACACCCCCAACACTTTAAGCCCTTCACAACCCCACTGCAAACCCCCTGGAAGCAGAGGAGGAGCCCTATCCCCCCATGCCCCACATAACAGAGCTTTGCTCTTGCCCCAGTTTACCTTAGCTGATGAAGCTCCCTCGTACACCTTCAGACTGGTCTCTAGTTCCTGCATATCTTGCCCATCCCTGACCATCACAGAAACATCATCTGCATATGCTGAGACTGCTATTCCTGTCACCACATCCATGCCTATCCAGCACACTCCCCGCAGTCTCCTGCGTAGCAGTCCTAAAAAAGGCTCAATGGCTAGTGTGTACAGCTGCCCAGATAGAGGGCATCCTTGTCTAATACCCCGTCTCACCCAGACTGGCCTACTGAGCCCCCCTCCCACCTTAACCATACATGACGCCCCAGCATACAACAGCTTCACACAGGTCACAAAACTCTTCCCAAACCCAAACACAGACATCACATTAAACAGATACTCATGATCCACTCTATCAAAAGCCTTCTCTTGATCTAAAGAGACCAGTCCAAAGTTCACATTAGAACCTCTCGACAAATCCAACATGTCCCTAATCAAGAACAAGTTGTCCGTGATTGAGCGTCCCGGTACACAATATGTCTGGTCCTTGTGTATTATAGAGTCCAGATGGGACTTCAGTCTGTTAGAGAGGACCTTGGCAAAAATCTTGTAGTCCGCACAGAGTAATGCCACAGGCCTCCAGTTCTTAAGTTCACACAAGTCCCCTTTTTTGGGCAGGAGAGTCAGAGCCGCCCGACGGCAGCTCATCGGCAACTCTCCTACCCTGACGCATTCACGCAACACGCAAAATAAATCCTGTCCAATTGTTCCCCAGAATTTTTTGTAAAATTCCACTGGAAGTCCATCGACCCCAGGTGCACGACCGGGGGACATCTGGGTTACTGCCTCTGCCAGTTCATGTGACAACAGAGGAATGTCCATTTCATCCCTCTGTGCCCGAGAGAGCTTAGGGAGTCCTGCGAACAAGACCTGAGCACACATAGGATCACACATTTCTGCCCTATACAATTCAGTATAAAACTCCACAGTCCGCTCCCGCATCTCCCCCACCACAGAGGTCACCCGCCCATCAGACAGCCGTAGACAATGCATACCCTTGGATTCACTGCTCTGTCTTTCCAAACCAAAGAAGAAGGAGCTGGGAGCATCCATCTCCTTGAGCATGGAGAACCTAGCTCTTACAAGTGCTCCCTTTGCTTTAACCTGGAAAAAACTGCCCAGGTCCCTACGTAATTCGGCTAAGTTAGCCTGGAGGCCTACATTGCCTTGCCCCACCATCTCTACCTCCATCTCACTAATACACCGCTCTAGTTCCCCCAATACTCTCCTAGCCTCTGAGGATGAGAGAGCAGTATACTGTTGACAGAAAAGCCGAATTTGCACTTTCCCCACATCCCACCATTGACTCAGAGACTCATACTCCTCTCTTCGCTGCCCCCATCTTTCCCAAAAAGTCTGGAAACCTGAGCAAAAAGTGGCATCTTGTAAGAGCTTTACATTGAACTTCCAATAAGATGCCTGCCGGGGCCCTGGTGAAATAGACAGCCGAGCCATGGTTATGTGGTGATCCGAAAACCCCACTGGGAGAATGGTAGCACCCAGCAGCCTATTGCTCTGATTCCTGGACATGTAAAAGCGATCAAGTCGAGCTGCACTCACCCTAGCCCCAAAAACCTTCACCCACGTATACTGTCTTGTGTTTGGATGTTTAGTTCTCCAAACATCCACTAGGTCAAACTGATTAAAGATATCCCTTAACACTCCCACTGACACTGAATGAGGCTCTTCCCCATTTCTGTCTTTTGTAAAATCCATTGTACAGTTCCAGTCACCTCCGATCACCAGCGTCTCCTCAGGCGCTACTTGTGAGAGTTCCTGTCTAAGACTCCCAAATAGAACCCCTCTTTCTCTCCCTGTGTTAGGCGCATACACATTTATAAAGACAAAACACATGTTGTTAATTTCTGCTTTAACAACAAGCAACCTACCCCTACACACCTCCTTTGAGGAGCAAATTTTTACAGCCAGACCAGGTGCAAAAAGGACTGCCACCCCTGCACTAAGATTTGTCCCATGGCTCAACACACTTGCCCCTTTCCACCAGAGCCCCCAATCAACTTCATTCACCACATCACTATGCGTCTCCTGCAGAAACAACACCTGTACTTTTTTTTGTTTTACATATTCACCCAACACACTCCTCTTTCCCGCATCTCTGGCGCCATTTATATTGAGCGAGCCTACCCGAAGAGTCTCCATAAGAAGTGGGAGAAAAGCCAGCAGAGAAATAGACCAATAGCAAAGCTCAAAAAGCCCCAGTGTCAGTAAGAAATTAAACATCTAAACAGTGTCTGAAGGTAAACCTTTACGCACTGTTGTGACCCACTTCCTCAACCTAAACCGTTTCCTGGGTGAGAGGACACCATGCCCCTCATTTCTCATAGCATGTTGTACTGATCTTACAAACTTCCTAGGATCAGGAAAAAAAGCCTCAAGATTAACTTTTTTCCCCTTAGTCTCATTCAGGAACCTTGTCAGTTCTCTCAACGTGTACTTAGACCCCTCGGGTTGACTGGATGTCAGCTCCGGGCCAATTGAAGAGGAGTCTGAAAAAAATAACTCCTCATCCTCTGACTCACTTTCCTCCTCTTCTCTATCTCCCACCCTGACCACCTGCCCTTTCTCTCTGGTTAGGGCCTCACCCACAGCAACAGGCAACATTTCCATGGTGCCTTTGTCCACACCCTTTTTCTTTTTCCTCTTGACACCCTCCTCCTCCCCCCCTAATCTCTTACACTTCCCCACTATACTCTCCTCATCCACTAGAATTACCTGACTAGACGCAGTATCATCTGCACCACCCTCCATAGCATGACTAGGGCCAGCCTCAGCTACACCACCCTCCATAGCATGACTAGGGCCAGCCTCAGCTACACCACCCTCCATAGCATGACTCGGCCCAGCATTATCTGCACCACCCTCCATAGCATGACTCGGCCCAGCATCATCTGCACCACCCTCCATAGCATGTCTAGGCCCAGCCTCAGCTACCCCACCATCTCTAGCCTGACTAGACCCAGCCTCTGCTTCTCCACCATCTCTAGCCTGACTAGACCCAGCCTCCACTACCCTACCATCTCTAGCCTGACTAGACCCAGCCTCTGCTTCTCCACCATCTCTAGCCTGACTAGACCCAGCCTCCACTACCCTACCATCTCTAGCCTGACTAGGCCCAGCCTCATCTACACCACCATCTCTAGACTGACTAGGCCCAGCCTCTGCTATCTGCATCTCCTTACCCCCTGCATTTTGACCTCGATTTCCCCCACCTGCCGTTGTACCCTCACCTTGTCTATGGCCTTTATGTGGGCACGCAAAACTCTTGTGCCCCAAATCCCCACATTCAAAACACCGTAGACTATCTGTGCTGGCAAAACCGGCATAGAGCCCCTCCCCATGCCTCACTTTAAAATGCACATTTAGCTGTTGCTCATTATTGTTCAGAAACATAAACACTTGCCTCCTGAACGAAACAACGTGCTTAACGGCATCTGCCTGAAAACCTGCTGACAGTACACGGAAACCGCTAGCAAACTTACCAAAACGACTCAGCTCTTTCCTAATTTGATCATCCGTAATAAACGGAGGCAAATTTGCCACTACAACTCTTGTTGAAGGGGTAGAGAGAGGTGAAATTGACACCAACACATCCCTTACAAATATTCCGCTAGCAATTAGCCTACCGACCAAATTAGCCCTTTTCATGAACACAACCACAGCTTTGTTCATTCTAGAAGCAGAATGTATAAACTCAGCTCCTACCTGTTCACCGACCGCGAGCAGAACCTCCTCCACCTTAACTCCGTTCTCAGGAACACACCTGAATCCATGCTGTATCGACAGCGTCTCCTCCGCGCTAGAATGAGAAGCCATTGCGCACACTACACCTTCCAACCCCCAGGAAAGTTACTCTGTCCTCTTCCACCCTAACTTTGAAAAAAAAACTTTGGATACCGCTAAAACAAATATTTAATTAACCCTCCACCATAGAAAATAACATGTAAATAAAAGAATCAAGAAAGTTAGTTAGGATAGAGCTTTCCACACCAAACACTCAAACTCCAAAAAACTCCCAGCATGCACCGAAAGAGAGAGAGAGAGAGAGAGAGAGAGAGAGAGAGAGAGAGAGAGAGAGAGAGAGAGACCACAGACACCATAGACACCATAGACACCATTGTCAGATCAACGTGTTTCTGAAGAAATTAACCGGCAATATTCATTCAAAAAAACAGCCCAATAAACTTTACAACATAAACCAATCGTTCAGATGGGCTCCAAACAGTGCAGAGGCATTCATTGAAACATTGAACTCAAATGAAATGATGAACTCTATACAGTTTTTCAATAACTCACAGTACCAAAACAATAAAGATGGTGTCAATTCAGCTACCCAAAACATCAACTGCATATTCCAAAAAGCAGCATCGAAAGCAAATTTGAGAAAACCAAAGCAATGCAACATCAGAAGCAAAAATCAAAATGTTTCTGACAAATGGTTTGATAATGAATGTAAAACAATTAGAAAACACCTAAGACAAATGTCAAACAAAAAACATAAGCAGCAAAACAACCCAGAGCTACGATATGAATACTTTGAAACTCTGAAACAGTATAAACAAACACTGAAATGCAAGAAATTGAATTATACCAACAAGACACTTGATGAAATTGAAAAAGCAATTGACCAAAATCAGTTCTGGGACATGTGGAACAATTTAAGCACATCAAAGCCACAAGAATTAGCCATACAAGATGTAGGAATTTGGAAAACTTACTTTGATAATCTATACAAAAACATCCCACAAAAAGACTTAAACCAGAACCAATTAGAAATTAAAGAAAAATTGAACATCCTTGAATCAGTCATTAAAAACAACCAAAATCCATTAGATTACCCAATAACCCAACAAGAACTAAATGAAAAGCTAAAATCTATTAAATCAAAAAAGGCTTGTGGTGTAGACAACATCAGAAATGAAATGCTGAAAAACAGCACACCTGAGTTGCAAAATGCTGTGCTTAAATTGTTCAACATGGTTTTAACTTCTGGCTGCTTCCCTGATGTCTGGAACCAGGGGCTCATCTCCCCTATCCACAAAAGTGGAGACAAATCAGACCCCAATAATTACAGGGGAATTTGCGTCAACAGTAACTTGGGAAAGATTTTCTGTAGCATTTTGAATTCAAGAATTCAAACCTTTCTTCAAGAAAAAAATGTAATAAGTAAATGTCAAATTGGCTTTCTTCCTAACCATCGCACTACTGACCATATATACACCTTACACACACTAATTAATAAACACGTCCACCAAAAAAAAGAGGGCAAAATCTTTGCTTGCTTTATTGACTTTAAAAAAGCATTTGATTCGATTTGGCACGAAGGGCTATTCTACAAAATTCTACAAAGTGGGCTTGGTGGTAAGGTGTATGACTTAATAAAATGTATGTACACAGAAAACAAGTGTGCAATAAAAATCAAAAACCAAAGAACAGAATTTTTTTCACAATGTCGAGGTGTGAGACAAGGCTGCAATTTGAGTCCAAATCTTTTCAACATTTATATCAATGAATTAGCAGACATGTTGGACCAATCTCCAGCCCCAGGACTCACACTATTTGACACAGAGGTGAAATACCTGCTATATGCTGATGACTTGGTACTTCTATCACCAACCAAAGAAGGTCTTCAACAAAACATGAATATTCTGGAGCAATATTGCCATAATTGGGCCCTGGCAGTAAATTTCCAAAAAACTAAAATCATGATTTTCCAAAAAAAACCCAGATGTCAGAAACAAAAATGTAAATTCACCCTGAACAACACCTTAATTGAACACACAAAAAATTACACCTACCTTGGTCTGACCATATCTGCATCGGGAAACTTTAATATGGCAGTGAAGGCACTCAAAGAAAAAGCCCGCAGAGCAATGTATGCAATAAAAATGAAATTATTCAAAATCAACATCCCAATTAGAATTTGGACTAAAATATTTGACAGTGTAATCCTACCAATAGCACTTTATGGAAGTGAGGTTTGGGGGCCACTCAATAAACTGGATTTCAAAATGTGGGACAAACATCCAATTGAAACCCTACATGCAGAATTCTGTCGGAAAATTCTACAAGTCCAGAGAAATACACCAACTAATGCATGTAGGGCAGAATTGGGCCGTTTTCCAGTAATAATGAAAATACAGAAAAGATCATTAAAATTTTGGCTACATCTAAATTCAAGTCCAAATTCGAGTCTGCAATCTAAAGCACTTCAAGCCCAAGAGCTGAGCCCAGAAACGAGCCCTCTCAGTCAGCTGGTGTTGGACCTCACCAATCAAGCTGACACCAGCACTGCTTCAAAAGAAAGAATTCCAATAAGCAAAATCATGAACCAATCAAAGGAATCATACTTACAATACTGGAAAAACGAAACAAAATCCCAAAGCCGACTAAATTGCTATCTGACCCTAAACAGAGAATATGAATTGGCTGATTATCTCTACTCTGTCAGAGATACGAAGCAGAGACAGATCCTTACCAAGTACAGGCTGAGTGACCACCGATTGGCAATAGAAACCGGCAGACATAAAAAGACATGGCTACCAAAAGAGGAGCGTGTATGTGGTCACTGCATGACAGGGGAGGTAGAGACAGAGATGCACTTTCTCCTTTACTGTGATAAATATTCCTCACAAAGAGATTCATTATTCACAGAAATGACTACATATATTCCACATTTTTACAAATTGAACCCAGAGGAAAAACTAAGAATACTCATGGGCGAAGGAGCAATGGCTCCTCTTGCAGCCAAATATGTATTTTCCT
Organism: Oncorhynchus mykiss; assembly: GCF_057628025.1. Lineage (NCBI taxonomy): Eukaryota > Metazoa > Chordata > Actinopteri > Salmoniformes > Salmonidae > Oncorhynchus > Oncorhynchus mykiss. Next base: position 25,092,747 of record NC_143023.1, on the reverse strand, counting down.
GCCATAGCCTGAGGGACACTGAATAATAACATCTACATAGTAAACAGTAACTTACTTATTATTACTATTATTGTTATTACTATAATTATTAATGTTTACTGTAGACTGTTACCATTTTATTGTTATTATTTTTGTATTTAATTTTGTATTATTATTTACTACCATTTTATATTATTATTTGCTATCATTTATAATTTTGTTACAATGTATATTGTATACATTGTTGCTTTGGCAATATTGACACAATGTTTTTCATGCCAATAAAGCAGCTTGAATTTGAATTTGAATTTGAGAGAGAGAGAGAGAGAGAGAGAGAGAGAGAGAGAGAGAGAGAGAGAGAGAGAGAGAGAGAGAGAGAGAGAGAGAGAGAGAGAGAGAGAGAGAGAGAGAGAGAGAGAGAGAGAGAGAGAGAGAGAGAGAGAGAGAGAGAGAGAGAGAGAGAGAGAGAGAGAGAGGAAAAAAACTGCTGTCGAGTAATTTTCAGTTTAAACGTTCCACTCCACAACAATTTGCATAAGCAGCCCTGCGTCTGTGATAAGAAGATTGGTAATTTTCAAAGGCTCTGTGGGGATTGAGAATTAAAAGCCTTTCTCCGCTATCTCCTCTCTTGCAGCTGGCCACCACAGATTCCCCGGCTTCTCTCTCACATTTCCTTATAAACTGTGCCTTATAAACTTTCTCTCCCATCCTCTCTCCTTCTCCCTGCCTGAACACAGCAGTCACACAGTGCAGCTTCTCTCTCTCTCGATCTCTCGTCCCTATTCCACTGTTATTTAGGCAGAACAGACAAATAAATAAGGTAGAGAGAGGGAAAATGGGTTTACTATAACAAAGGAACTGTTGCAGTATTTTTAAACTTGAATTTTCCAGCCACAGGGCCGTGAGAGAGAGATGGGAGAGGGAGGCACACAGAGAGCAGAGAGAGGGGGGGACTGAGACAGAACTGAGAAAAGAAAGAAATGCTCTTATCACTAATTTCCTAATCCTCAGGAGAGTGTGTCTTGTAGGCCTGTGGTTGATGACCTTGTACACTGCAGTTCCCTGGGAGGAGGAGAGGGGTGGACTAGAGAGGATCTCCCCAGCTCTATTCCGCTCAGTCTGAATGACCAAGAACAGGACAAACCTTAACCTCAAGCATTTGGTCGATTCTTGCATTGCTCCATATGTCCCCATCTCCCTATCCCCCCCCCCCCCCCCCTACCCTCCCCTCTCTCGCTGCCACTTGCCCACCCGCGCCCGTTCCCGCTGGCTCTCACCCCTGATCCTTTCAGTCTCAGTGTTGTCATTGTCATGGCAAGGTTCTAAGAAATCCCCTTTGTCAGCATAAAGGTCTGGTCAAGGATAAGGGTCAACTGGGTTAGAATGAGCTAGAGAGGGGCTGAAAGAGAAATGAGCTTTATACAATATGTGGCACCTTGAATCCACTCAGTTCATCTCAGAGCCAAAGTCAGAGGAGTGGAGTAAGGGCTCTGCTGAAGAAAGCTTGGTCTCTTGGTGAGGATACGTTTGGAAACGGTCACAAACGCCAAAATGTTGACATATTTTTCTAGCTATACTGTAATGTTGTTTCATATCCCCAAACATGACAATGTGGCACCAGGTATGTGTACATTTCCCAAACATATTGCCATCTAAAGGTGTTCATGCATTTCACAACCATGCCAGGGACCGTGTGTACTGCCTCAGGGTATGGGAAGCATGAGGCTGCTACACTGCATCCTCACAGTCCAAGATGATCCTCACTGCGGTTATTAGCAGCTGCAAGTCATGTCAGACCGTGCCAGCACGCTCCAAACTCATCACCATTTCTCTCATACAGATAGACAATCTCACATTGAGTTTCCGGGAGGGGAAAGCTATTTACCTTATGTGTGACATTAGAAATGTCTTAATAATACAATAATAATGGCACGCAATGATTACTGACATCATATTTTTCCTCCTTTATCGCATATGGAAGACGAAAACTAGCTGCCTCCTTTGCAATGGGATTATGTGAAATGTGTACAATCTAATTCCCAGTCAACTCTGATAATGATATATAAAAGGCAGTGGTGGGCCGTCAGGGCCAGCAAGGCCTTCTCTGCTGGCCTAAACATCATCAGAATATCATTTTTTTTAAATATATATTTTCCCACAAATATGTATTAAATTATTCCCCAGAGTAAGAGTTATACTCTTTATTTCATAGCTTTCCTCTTGGTTGCACTGCTTCCAGCCCCAGGTTGAGATTTGGAGGGCTGGTCTTTATGTTAGATCTTTTATCCAATCAAATTCAGCCATCATGTGTTGCCAGGGGTCTAAAATCTGCCCTCAGGCCTTCAGAATCAACAGTTCGGGCGCTTGTAGTTTAAAGTGAATGGACATGAAAATTTAGTGTCAACCAATCAGCTTTAGAGTTGGCTATTGTACGCCTGCTGGCTGGCTCCAGTGTTACACATGAGCCAGCTAGCAGGCGTAGTGTGTGCACATCTTTTGATTGGATTACCAATATTGAGAGGCAAGTCCTATGGGCAGGCCTATGCAGAACCTCAGAACTAGGAAACTGAATTTGATAAACGAATTAATTCACGTACTACTAAGCTGTTTTTTCAACCCACAATGACAAAAGGAGGAGAAGATATCGATTTGGTCGAGGATATAATTATAACGCCATTCTCAAGATGAACTTTTCGAGAAAAGTTAGACATTGTAAGGAGAGGTCGCCCGACGCTGACGCTACAAAGCCTGTCACAGGCGGGAAAGGGGTTCGTTCGCCACTTTCAAAGTTCCAACTACGAGCGCTATCAATGGCTCACAGGCTCCGAGAAGCACTGCAAACTGAGAATGCCTATTATTTGCAAGTGATCGATTTGGTGTTTGGGGCCACACTGGCTTTGCAAACTTGAGTTGTCTAACCAAGGCAGCAACGAGACACCAAAGTACGGCTGGGCACTTACAAGCAATGGTGCTTTTGAGAACTTTTGGGGACACCTTAAAGCTCAAAGTTTGTGGACCAGAAATGGATAGAAGAATATAAATATAACTCTGTTGCACTCGACTATGTTCTTGCCTATTAGTTGAACTGTACTGTATTGTACTCTTCCCCTGCAATTCTCTGAATAAAAATGTCAATTTCAAGGTGACGCAACGCCTGGTTATACTGCGTTTCTGTCTAAATGTTTAGTGTCTAGAGCCATGGCATCATAATGATGGTAATAAGAGGTGGATTAACTCGGGTGGGACTGTGTAGGACCTCACTGAAGGCCCAGGCCCATGGCACCCCACTGATAAAAGGAGTAGAAAACAAACACTCACGGCCAGTCCTGGGACCCTCAGTGGAAGTACAACTGTAACAGGCTCCCTGTCACTTGTCACTGTCTCTGCTGCATCTCCTCTGACTGGACCACAAACCCCTGCCTGTCCCTGTCCCCATCCCTGTCCCTGCATCGCCTCTGACTGCACCACAAAGCCCTCCCTGTCCCTGTCCCTGTCCCCATATCACCTCAGACTGGACCACAAACCCCCCTGCCTGTCCCTGTCCCCATCCCTGTCCCTGCATCGCCACTGACTGCACCACAAAGCCCTCCCTGTCCCTGTCCCTGTCCCCATATCACCTCAGACTGGACCACAAACCCCCCTGCCTGTCCCTGTCCCCATCCCTGTCCCTGCATCGCCACTGACTGCACCACAAACCCCTCCCTGTCCCTGTCCCTGTCCCCATATCACCTCAGACTGGACCACAAACCTCTGCCTGTCCCTGTTCCCATATCACCTCAGACTGCAACACAAACCTCTGCCTGTCCCTGTTCCCACCCCCGTCCCTGCTTCACCACAAACCCCTCCCTGTCCCCATCCCTGTATTGCCTCAGACAGCACCACAAACCTCTCCCTGTCCCTGTCCCCGTCCCTGTCCCCATCCCTGTATTGCCTCAGAAAGCACCACAAACCTCTCCCTTTCCTCATCCCTGTCCCTGCATCATCTCAGACAGCAGCACAAACCTCTCCCTTTCCTCATCCCTGTCCCTGCATCATCTCAGACAGCAGCACAAACGTCTCCCTGTCCTCATCCCTGTCCCTGCATCATCTCAGAGAGCACCACAAACCTCTCCCTGTGCTCAACCCTGTCCCCATCCCTGGATTGCCTCAGACAGCAGCACAAACCTCTCCCTGTCCTCATCCCTGTATTGCCTCAGACAGCAGCACAAACCTCTCCCTGTCCTCATCCCTGTCCCTGCATCATCTCAGACAGCACCACAAACCTCTCCCTGTCCTCAACCCTGTCCCCATCCCTGTATTGCCTCAGACAGCACCACAAACCTCTCCCTGTCCTCATCCCTGTCCATGCATCGCCTCAGACAGCAGCACAAACCTCTCCCTGTCCCTGTCCCTGCATCGCCTCAGAGAGCACCACAAACCTCTCTCTGTCCTCATCCCTGTCCCTGCATCGCCTCAGACAGCAGCACAAACCTCTCCCTGTCCTCATCCCTGTCCCTGCATCGCCTCAGAGAGCACCACAAACCTCTCTCTGTCCTCATCCCTGTCCCTGCATCGCCTCAGACAGCAGCACAAACCTCTCCCTGTCCTCATCCCTGTCCCTGCACCGCCTCAGAGAGCACCACAAACCTCTCTCTGTCCTCATCCCTGTCCCTGCATCGCCTCAGACAGCAGCACAAACCTCTCCCTGTCCTCATCCCTGTCCCTGCATCGCCTCAGACAGCACCACAAATCTCTCCCTGTCCCTGTCCCCATCCCTGTCCCTGCTTTGCCTCAGAGAGCACCACAAACCTCTCCCTGTCCTCATCCCTGTCCCTGCATTGCCTCAGACAGCACCACACACCTCTCCCTGTCCTCATCCCTGTCCCTGCATCGCCTCAGACAGCACCACAAAGCTACCCCTGTCCTCATCCCTGTCCCTGCATCGCCTCAGACAGCAACACAAACCTCTCCCTGTCCTCATCCCTGTCCCTGCATCGCCTCAGACAGCAGCACAAACCTCTCCCTGTCCCTGCATTGCCTCAGACAGCACCACAAACCTCTCCCTGTCCTCATCCCTGTCCCTGCATCGCCTCAGACAGCACCACAAACCTCTCCCTCTCCCTTTCCTCATCCCTGTCCCTGCATTGCCTCAGACAGCACCACAAACCTCTCCCTGTCCTCATCCCTGTCCCTGCATCGCCTAAGACAGCACCACCAACCTCTCCCTGTCCCTGCATCGTCTCAGAAAGCAGCACAAACCTCTCCCTGTCCCTGTCCCTGCATTGTCTCGGACAGCACCACAAACCTCTAACTGTCCCTGTCCCCGTCCCTGTCCCTGCCCATGCATCGCCTCAGACAGCACCACAAACCTACCCCTGTCCTCATCCCTGTCCCTGCATCGCCTCAGACAGCAGCACAAACCTCTCCCTTTCCTCATCCCTGTCCCTGCATCATCTCAGACAGCAGCACAAACCTCTCCCTGTCCTCACCCCTGTCCCTGCATCGCCTCAGACAGCACCACAAACCTCTCCCTGTCCTCATCCCTGTCCCTGCATTGCCTCAGACAGCACCACAAACCTCTCCCTGTCCTCATCCCGGTCCCTGCATTGCCTCAGACAGCACCATAAACCTCTCCCTGTCCTCATCCCTGTCCCTGCATCGCCTCAGACAGCACCACAAACCTCTCCCTCTCCCTGTCCTCATCCCTGTCCCTGCATTGCCACAGACAGCACCACAAACCTCTCCCTGTCCCTGTCCCTGTCCCTGCATCGCCTCAGAGAGCACCACAAACCTCTCTCTGTCCTCATCCCTGTCCCTGCATCGCCTCAGACAGCAGCACAAACCTCTCCCTGTCCTCATCCCTGTCCCTGCATCGCCTCAGAGAGCACCACAAACCTCTCTCTGTCCTCATCCCTGTCCCTGCATCGCCTCAGACAGCAGCACAAACCTCTCCCTGTCCTCATCCCTGTCCCTGCATCGCCTCAGAGAGCACCACAAACCTCTCTCTGTCCTCATCCCTGTCCCTGCATCGCCTCAGACAGCAGCACAAACCTCTCCCTGTCCTCATCCCTGTCCCTGCATCGCCTCAGACAGCACCACAAACCTCTCCCTGTCCTCATCCCTGTCCCTGCATCGCCTCAGACAGCACCACAAACCTCTCCCTGTCCTCATCCCTGTCCCTGCATCGCCTCAGACAGCACCACAAATCTCTCCCTGTCCCTGTCCCCATCCCTGTCCCTGCTTTGCCTCAGAGAGCACCACAAACCTCTCCCTGTCCTCATCCCTGTCCCTGCATTGCCTCAGACAGCACCACACACCTCTCCCTGTCCTCATCCCTGTCCCTGCATCGCCTCAGACAGCACCACAAAGCTACCCCTGTCCTCATCCCTGTCCCTGCATCGCCTCAGACAGCAACACAAACCTCTCCCTGTCCTCATCCCTGTCCCTGCATCGCCTCAGACAGCAGCACAAACCTCTCCCTGTCCCTGCATTGCCTCAGACAGCACCACAAACCTCTCCCTGTCCTCATCCCTGTCCCTGCATCGCCTCAGACAGCACCACAAACCTCTCCCTCTCCCTTTCCTCATCCCTGTCCCTGCATTGCCTCAGACAGCACCACAAACCTCTCCCTGTCCTCATCCCTGTCCCTGCATCGCCTAAGACAGCACCACCAACCTCTCCCTGTCCCTGCATCGTCTCAGAAAGCAGCACAAACCTCTCCCTGTCCCTGTCCCTGCATTGTCTCGGACAGCACCACAAACCTCTAACTGTCCCTGTCCCCGTCCCTGTCCCTGCCCATGCATCGCCTCAGACAGCACCACAAACCTACCCCTGTCCTCATCCCTGTCCCTGCATCGCCTCAGACAGCAGCACAAACCTCTCCCTTTCCTCATCCCTGTCCCTGCATCATCTCAGACAGCAGCACAAACCTCTCCCTGTCCTCACCCCTGTCCCTGCATCGCCTCAGACAGCACCACAAACCTCTCCCTGTCCTCATCCCTGTCCCTGCATTGCCTCAGACAGCACCACAAACCTCTCCCTGTCCTCATCCCGGTCCCTGCATTGCCTCAGACAGCACCATGAACCTCTCCCTGTCCTCATCCCTGTCCCTGCATCGCCTCAGACAGCACCACAAACCTCTCCCTCTCCCTGTCCTCATCCCTGTCCCTGCATTGCCACAGACAGCACCACAAACCTCTCCCTGCCCTCATCCCTGTCCCTGCATCGCCTCAGACAGAACCACAAACCTCTCCCTGTCCCTGCATCGTCTCAGACAGCAGCACAAACCTCTCCCTGTCCCTGTCCCTGCATTGTCTCGGACAGCACCACAAACCTCTAACTGTCCCTGTCCCCGTCCCTGTCCCTGTCCATGCATCGCCTCAGACAGCACCACAAACCTACCCCCTGTTCTCATCCCTGTCCATGCATCGCCTCAGACAGCACCACAAACCTACCCCCTGTTCTCATCCCTGTCCCTGCATCGCCTCAGACAGCACCACAAACCTCTCCCTGTCCTCATCCCTGTCCCTGCATCGCCTCAGACAGCACCACAAACCTCTCCCTGTCCTCATCCCTGTCCCTGCATCGCCTCAGACAGCAGCACAAACCTCTCCCTGTCCTCATCCCTGTCCCTGCATCGCCTCAGACAGCAGCACAAACCTCTCCCTGTCCTCACCCCTGTCCCTGCATCATCTCAGACAGCACCACAAACCTCTCCCTGTCCTCATCCCTGTCCCTGCATCGCCTCAGACAGCACCACAAACCTCTCCCTGTCCTCATCCCTGTATCACCTCAGACAGCAGCACAAACCTCTTCCTGTCCTCATCCCTGTCCCTGCATTGCCTCAGACAGCACCACAAACCTCTCCCTCTCCCTGTCCTCATCCCTGTCCCTGCATTGCCTCAGACAGCAGCACAAACCTCTCCCTGTCCTCATCCCTGTCCCTGCATTGCCTCAGACAGCACCACAAACCTCTCCCTGTCCTCATCCCTGTCCCTGCATCGCCTCAGACAGCACCACAAACCTCTCCCTCTCCCTGTCCTCATCCCTGTCCCTGCATCGCCTCAGACAGCACCACAAACCTCTCCCTGTCCTCATCCCTGTCCCTGCATCGCCTCAGACAGCACCACAAACCTCTCCCTGTCCTCATTCCTGTCCCTGCATTGCCTCAGACAGCAGCACAAACCTCTCCCTCTCCCTGTCCTCATCCCTGTCCCTGCATTGCCTCAGACAGCACCACAAACCTCTCCCTCTCCCTGTCCTCATCCCTGTCCCTGCATCGTCTCAGAAAGCAGCACAAACCTCTCCCTGTCCCTGTCCCTGCATTGTCTCGGACAGCACCACAAACCTCTAACTGTCCCTGTCCCCGTCCCTGTCCCTGCCCATGCATCGCCTCAGATAGCACCACAAACCTACCCCTGTCCTCATCCCTGTCCCTGCATCGCCTCAGACAGCAGCACAAACCTCTCCCTTTCCTCATCCCTGTCCCTGCATCATCTCAGACAGCAGCACAAACCTCTCCCTGTCCTCACCCCTGTCCCTGCATCGCCTCAGACAGCACCACAAACCTCTCCCTGTCCTCATCCCTGTCCCTGCATTGCCTCAGACAGCACCACAAACCTCTCCCTGTCCTCATCCCGGTCCCTGCATTGCCTCAGACAGCACCATAAACCTCTCCCTGTCCTCATCCCTGTCCCTGCATCGCCTCAGACAGCACCACAAACCTCTCCCTCTCCCTGTCCTCATCCCTGTCCCTGCATTGCCACAGACAGCACCACAAACCTACCCCCTGTTCTCATCCCTGTCCATGCATCGCCTCAGACAGCACCACAAACCTACCCCCTGTTCTCATCCCTGTCCCTGCATCGCCTCAGACAGCACCACAAACCTCTCCCTGTCCTCATCCCTGTCCCTGCATCGCCTCAGACAGCACCACAAACCTCTCCCTGTCCTCATCCCTGTCCCTGCATCGCCTCAGACAGCAGCACAAACCTCTCCCTGTCCTCATCCCTGTCCCTGCATCGCCTCAGACAGCAGCACAAACCTCTCCCTTTCCTCACCCCTGTCCCTGCATCATCTCAGACAGCACCACAAACCTCTCCCTCTCCCTGTCCTCATCCCTGTCCCTGCATCGCCTCAGACAGCACCACAAACCTCTCCCTGTCCTCATCCCTGTATCACCTCAGACAGCAGCACAAACCTCTTCCTGTCCTCATCCCTGTCCCTGCATTGCCTCAGACAGCACCACAAACCTCTCCCTCTCCCTGTCCTCATCCCTGTCCCTGCATTGCCTCAGACAGCAGCACAAACCTCTCCCTGTCCTCATCCCTGTCCCTGCATTGCCTCAGACAGCACCACAAACCTCTCCCTGTCCTCATCCCTGTCCCTGCATCGCCTCAGACAGCACCACAAACCTCTCCCTCTCCCTGTCCTCATCCCTGTCCCTGCATCGCCTCAGACAGCACCACAAACCTCTCCCTGTCCTCATCCCTGTCCCTGCATCGCCTCAGACAGCACCACAAACCTCTCCCTGTCCTCATTCCTGTCCCTGCATTGCCTCAGACAGCAGCACAAACCTCTCCCTCTCCCTGTCCTCATCCCTGTCCCTGCATTGCCTCAGACAGCACCACAAACCTCTCCCTCTCCCTGTCCTCATCCCTGTCCCTGCATCGCCTCAGACAGCACCACAAACCTCTCCCTGTCCCTGCATCGTCTCAGACAGCATCACAAACCTCTCCCTGTCCCTGTCCCTGCATTGTCTCGGACAGCACCACAAACCTCTAACTGTCCCTGTCCCCGTCCCTGTCCCTGTCCATGCATCATCTCAGACAGCACCACTACATTTAGCCCAGCTGCACTCTGGTATTCTGTCTGTGTTTCTCATGTGTCTGTGTTTCTCATGCATCTGTGTCTGTGTTTCTTATGTATCTGTGTCTGTGTTTCTTATGTATCTGTGTCTGTGTTTCTTATGTATCTGTGTCTGTGTTTCTCATGTATCTGTGTCTGTGTTTCTCATGTATCTGTGTCTGTGTTTCTTATGTATCTGTGTCTGTGTTTCTTATGTATCTGTGTCTATTTTTCTTATGTATCTGTGTCTTTGTTTCTCATGTATCTGTGTCTGTGTTTCTCATGTATCTGTGTCTTTGTTTCTCATGTATCTGTGTCTGTGTTTCTTATGTATCTGTGTCTGTGTTTCTTATGTATCTGTGTCTGTGTTTCTTATGTATCTGTGTCTGTGTTTCTTATGTATCTGTGTCTGTGTTTCTTATGTATCTGTGTCTATGTTTCTCATGTATCTGTGTCTGTGTTTCTTATGTATCTGTGTCTGTGTTTCTTATGTATCTGTGTCTGTGTTTCTTATGTATCTGTGTCTATGTTTCTCATGTATCTGTGTCTGTGTTTCTCATGTATCTGTGTCTGTGTTTCTCATGTATCTGTGTCTGTGTTTCTCATGTATCTGTGTCTGTGTTTCTCATGTATCTGTGTCTGTGTTTCTCATGTATCTGTGTCTGTGTTTCTCATGTATCTGTGTCTGTGTTTCTCATGTATCTTTGTCTGTGTTTCTCATGTATCTGTGTCTGTGTTTCTCATGTATCTGTGTCTGTGTTTCTCATGTATCTGTGTCTGTGTTTCTCATGTATCTGTGTCTGTGTTTCTCATGTGTCTGTGTCTGTGTTTCTTATGTATCTGTGTCTGTGTTTCTTATGTATCTGTGTCTGTGTTTCTTATGTATCTGTGTCTATTTTTCTTATGTATCTGTGTATTTGTTTCTCATGTATCTTTGTCTGTGTTTCTCATGTATCTTTGTCTGTGTTTCTCATGTATCTGTGTCTGTGTTTCTCATGTATCTGTGTCTGTGTTTCTCATGTATCTGTGTCTGTGTTTCTTATGTATCTGAGTCTTTGTTTCTCATGTATCTTTGTCTGTGTTTCTCATGTATCTGTGTCTGTGTTTCTCATGTATCTGTGTCTGTGTTTCTCATGTATCTGTGTCTGTGTTTCTCATGTATCTGTGTCTGTGTTTATCATGTATCTGTGTCTGTGTTTCTCATGTATCTGTGTCTTTGTTTCTCATGTATCTGTGTCTGTGTTTCTCATGTATCTGTGTCTGTGTTTCTCATGTATCTGTGTCTGTGTTTCTCATGTATCTGTGTCTTTGTTTCTCATGTATCTGTGTCTGTGTTTCTCATGTATCTGTGTCTGTGTTTCTCATGTATCTGTGTCTATGAAATGGCTTATTTTGGAAGACAAACACATGGGATGTACGTTACATGAATATGTAAAGAGCATATTTCCCTAGTCAGAATCATATAATCTAAAGTTTTAAAGCACCAAGTATAATTTTGTTTCAACTCCAATTCTGAAGTTTTCACGGATGGATAGAGACGGGGAGGATGTTGAATTGTTGTTCAAGTGGAGAACTGACCTTCTGGGGAAATGAATGTTGTCAAATAACTATATAAAGGACAGACCGGCTACACCTTCTTTCCTGCTCTAGACTAAAAGCACCAATAGATACGTCTGTTGACTGTCTGTCTGCCCAGAGATATTTACTCTGTGGATGTTTTAGTGTGTGTTGACCTTGTATCAAATCAAACTGTATTGGTCACGTACACATACTGTATTATGTTATCGCGGGTGTAGTGAAATTCTTATGTTCCTAGCTTCAAAAGTGCAGTAATACGTAAGAATACAAAACAATACATGCAAATAAAATACAAATGTATTAATTCATAAATATAGACATATTAGAACAAGCAATGTCAGAGGGCGGAATATATACACTGAGCGTACAAAACAGTAGGAACACGTTCCGGACATTGAGTTGCACCCCAATTTTGCCCTCAGAACAGCCTCAATTCGTTGGGGCATGGACACTACAAGGTGTTCGAAAGCATTCCACAGGGATGCTGGCCCATGTTGACTCCAATGCTTCCCACAGTTGTGTCAAGTTGGCTGGATGTCCCTTGGATGGTGGACCATTCTTGATACACATGGGAAACTTTTGAGCGTGAAAAACCCAGCCGCTTTGCAGTTCTTGACACACTCAAACCAGTGCGCCTGGCACCTACTACCATACTCCGTTCAATGGTACTGAAATTCACCCTCTGAATGGCACACATACACAATCCATGTCTCAATTGTCTCATGGCTTAAAAATCCTTCTTTAACCTGTCTCCTCCCCTTCTTCTAAACTGATTGAAGTGGATTTAACAAGTGACATCAATAAGGGATCATACTCACCTGGATTCACCCGGTCAGTTTATGTCAATGTTTTGTTTTGTACACAGTGTATATTACCTGATGGTGTGTATAGGCATTATGGACAGTATATGAATAGAAAAGGTGTGTACAGCAGTAGTTATATAGGATGAGCCTTGACTAGAATACAGTATATACATATGAAGTGGGTAAAACAGTATGGAAACATTATTCAAGTGACCAGTGTTCAATGACTATGTACATAGGGCAGCAGTCTCCAAGGTGCAGGGTAGAGTACCGAGTGGTAGCTGGCTGGTGACAGTGACTAATGTTCAGGGCAGGGTACTGGGCGGAGGCAAGGTAGAAGCGTTTTTTTCAGTCTCTCGGTCCCAGCATTGATGCACTTGTACTGTCTCCGCCTTCTAGATGGTAGGGGGAGAACAGGCCGTTGCTTGGGTGGTTGAAGTCCTTGGTGATCTTCAAGGCCTTCCAGGGTCAAAGTGTGCTGTAGATGTACTGGAGGGTAGGCAGTGTGCCACTGGTGATGCGTTGGGCTGACCGCACTACCCTCTGGAGAGCCTTGCGGTTGCGGAAGGTGCAGTTGCCGTTCCAGGCGGCGGTACAGCCCGACAGGATGCTCACAATGGTGCATCTGTAGAAGTTTGTGAGGGTCCTATCAGCCAAGCCAAATTTATTCAGCCTCCTGTTTATTCTGTATACCGGGGTATTTAGAAATGGCCACTGGATGGTCTTTCAATACCGCCAAAACTACTGAAACTATTTATTTGAAGTTTTCAATACATTATAATATTTGTAGCTATTTTTTAAGTAAATACCTGCAGTCAACTTGTGCAGTGTGTTAGGAGATGAAGTAGATTGTGTTCTTATTTCACCTGTCACATTATTTGACATTATGAAGCTTACTTAGTTCCCCAGCACAGTTGAGCCAGTCACGTGTTTGTTTGTAAACAGCTGTGTATTGACAGGGGTCACATTTTATATTGAAAGTCAGTGTTTTTTTTTTCTTCAATAGAGTGATCATCATTAGCGCAACACATTCGGCATAAAATTGCTTCATTTTCATCAGTTGACAACAGAAGTGCAACACTATTTGGCTAGCAGCCACACAAGTAAACAAGCTTACAATGAAAAAGCAAAAACGATGCATGGCCATCATGTTTCTAATGTCATAGAAAGTATGAAGCCAGCTACGTTTCCTAATCTTTAGCTTTATTCGTATAATTTTGCATTTTACTGGAAAAAATAATTCTCATCTGAAGCACATTTGTTTTCGATCTGTGTATAAAAAACAAAGCAAGATATTTATTATGCTTCTTATATTTTTTACTGCATGAAAAACTGCATTAACACGACCCTAGTTTAGCTTACTATCTAAGTAAGTTGCTGAATTAATAAGGTGACAGAGCATCATATTATTTTAGCTGTCTGCCATGTTTGAGAAGTCAAAGCCATTTGGATGAGTTATTTGTACAGCTGCCACTTCAATCTTTATTTCCTTGTGTTTTTTCTACTCTCAGTTCTTGGCCCATCAGTCTGCTCCTACCCCTCTTCTCCAAGCAGAGCAGGTAGGCCCATTGCCCGAGCCACTTCAGACTCCACACTGGAGAGCCAGTACAGCATTTGCACGATGTCTCTCGTTCACATTCGCTTGTAAAGGTCCAAACTCCCCAAACATGACATTCAGTAGCTCCTTCCTATATATTTATAACTTTATGATCTGGATTGCCTGTTGATGCAATTAGTTTATTATTGTTTGCACTAGTTAGCATATGTAGCTAGGAGCTTCCATGAAAATTTGCTATTACTTGTGCTAATTTGGTTAGCATTATGCAAACACCCAGTGGGCTTTTGATGCTCCCTTGTGTACTAAACAGGTAATGCCATAAATCCCGGGGTGAGAGAATGATGGTATGACGATATGAACATCTGGACACCGCCCAACCCTAGTGTGCCCCTGCCCGTCTTCAGTGTTTCTCTGTCTTCTATCTGTCAGGCATAAAATAGTCTGCATTTCTCTCTCTCTCGCTCCCAACTTCCCTTCCTCCTTCCTTCCTTCCCTCCCTGTCTCCAGCAATATGATAACACCAGGAGCTCCAAAAACAAACCATCTGAATTAGCATGATAGTGGAAGTATGTCATATTGATCACAAGAGGAGATACATTTCCACAAAGGCGGCTGACGGGTTTCAAACAGAGACTGTGACGTCCTATGATGTAATTATGGTAACCACCAATCAAGTGAGTCATTGCCTTTCAATTAATCATTATGCATATTGAGTTTGCTCATTCGTAAATCATTACAAACACATTCCCCATAATCAACTTAATCTAATGGCCGACAGACATTTGAAATTAAATGCAACACTAACAGAAGTGTGTTTGAATGAGTCTATATTAAACCATCATTCAACACATAATAAAACAGCTATGTTTCACTAGCGACATGGAGGCTGTATAATATAATAGTATCGTTACACAGTAATGAACAATCACAGTTCATCTCAGGCTGTTGGACATGGATGGGGCTGAGACACAACATCAGTGTTGTAGCTTGAGGAGTCTTCATGTGAGAGGAGTAATCTGCCTGAGGCTAATGGATTATAGATTCAATTTATTTTCAGTGTAAAGCCTTCTGACATGGTGGGCCATGGACTAAAATGTCATCCCCTTTTAATTGACCATTGGTGCTGTTTGACTGAGTTCATGGAACTGTGCCCTTGACTTTCTGCCATTTGTATGTCTCTCTGTGTGTGCGTGTATGTGTGTGTGTGTGTGTGTGTGTGTGTGTGTGTGTCTCTCTCTCTCTCTCTTTTTCGCTCTCTGTATCTTTCCCTTCTCCTCTACAGTCTCTTTCTTGCTCTCCTACTCTCTCCTACTCATCTTCTCTCTCTCATTCACTCTCCCACTCTCTGTATATCTCCCTCCTCAACAGTCTCTCTCTTTCTCTCGTTTCTCTCCTTCAATCTCTTTTCCTCCCTACCACTCTTTATATTGCCCCCTGCACAGTGTTTCTCTCTTCCTCTAGACTAGAAACAGCCGCGTGGATTGGCGGAGAGCTAAATTGCTCTACGTGAGCTTGGTCACGGCTCAGCTCTCCTTGAGATAATGAAATGACAATTAATGGGAAAGCTGTGTGCACTCGCTCATTTGCTCACCCACTCGCTCACTTGCTCACTCACACGCTCACTTGCTCACTCATTCGCTCACTTGTAGAGCAGCAATAGGAACAGCACGAAACAGAGAAAAAGAAGCCTGTAGGAAGGAGAGCAACTCTCACAAAACTTTGGGGGGGAAAGTAATATGGTTTCTATATACTTTAGTAATCCAACAGAAAAATAGAAATGCCAGCATAGATCTGTGAAGAGTGTCCTGACCCTAAACAACTATGGTATTGGTTTTTGGGATATATTACAGTAATATGGGACCTTTTTTCAACAGCAGGGTATTTCTTATGGTGTACATGCTCAATATTCTATTATACTTTAAATAAACTACCCATATAAGAGTAATTGTGTAAGTTATTCAGGAATAATAACTGTGTAAGTTATTCAGGAAGAGTAACTGTGTAAGTTATTCAGGTGTTGTTAGATCCATCCAATAAAATAAATGCATAAAAGCACCTCTCTGAAACAAGCGGATAAATCCCTGACATTGCATGTCTATGTGTGTGTACGGTAGTAGATATGAGAGAGAGGAAAAGTCAAAGAAATGCCATTAGAGAGATAATGATTTAGGAAAAGGGTCGGCTGCTGTTGACAACAAATCACTAAGTAGGACAGTGATATTCATACCATAGATATAAAATAAAGTACAGTAAACTGAAAAAGTATGAAACAGCACATCAGCTCAAATGTGTGTGTGTTTATGCATGTGTGCCTATGTGTGTGTATGTGCTTCAATCTGTAGATAGAGGACTCCTGCTATCTCCAGGAGTGATAATTTGACTTTTTGTCTTAATCTGTTGCTGTCTTTTTGATAGATAGACAGCACTTAAAGTAGATGGCCCCGTCTTCCCAGTAGCCTACTTGGTGTGTGAACTGCTGACTGCTCATAACTTGCAGCTGATTGTTGACACATCAACCAGGATTAAGGGGCAGGGCAATTTGTGATTGTTGTTATTTTGTAATCCGCGGCTGTACTGGAGGGGGAGTGGCTTCACCTCTGTTGGGCAATTAGCAATTGGTGTTAGTACTTCAGTCTCCCCTCTTTTTTCAGCGGCAGCTCTGTCAGCGGTTTTATCGCTGAAACAAAGACGGTTCTGCGGAGTTGTTCTGCGGAGTTGCTTGATGAAGGAAAGAGAGGAAGTCTCATACTTGAGTATCTTACCTAGTTATTTTCAGATGATCTCATTTTTCTCTATTGTAGCTTTGTCAACTATGTGTGTGTTTTCTATACCTGTTCGCTCCTCTCAGTGTAGGTTTTACAGATGCTCCCCACCTTTTAAGTGTAAACTGTGCGCACAACCCATGTGGACTTCCTGGTCGCCGGCAGCATTTGGAACTGCCAATCTGCAGCCAAGAACGACAAGTTCATCTCAGCCTATGCTGGCCCTGACAGAGATATGGATCACCCCAGAGAACACTGCTACTCCAGCTGCTCTCTCTTCATCTGACTATGTGTTCTCTCATAGTCTGAGAGCATCTGGTCATCACGGTGATGTCACAGGGGCTACTCATTCCCTCACTCACCTGTCCATGTCCTCATTTTAATTCCATGCTGTCACTGTCACTTGTCCACTCAAGCTTAACATTGTCATCTATCGCCCACCAGGTGCCCTTGGAGAGCTCCTCAATGAGGCTGACATCTTGATAGGTTCATTTCCTGATGGTGGCTCACCACTCAGTGTACTGGGCAACTTCAACCTTCCGACGTCTGCCTTCGATTAATTTCTTTAACTTTTTATGGCTGCAGGGGCAGTATTGAGTAGCTTGGATGAAAAGGTGACCATTGTAAACGGCCAGCTCCTCAGTCTCAGTTGCTAATATATGCATATTATTATTCGTATTGGATAGAAAACACTAAAGTTTCCAAAACTGTCAAAATATTGTCTGTGAGTATAACAGAACTGATATTGCAGGCGAAAATCAAAACAGGAAGTGGCTTCTATTTTGAAAACTCCATGTTCCATAGCCTCCCTTTGCTGGATTTAAAGGGATATGAACCATATTCTTTTTCTTATTGCTTCATCAAGGTGTCAACAGTCTTCAGACATAGTTTCAGGCTTTTATTTTGAAAAATGAGCCAGAACGATAACATTGCGTCAAGTGGTCACATGAGTTCTGCTCGCGCAACAGAATTTGGACAGCCATTGTTTTCCCCTCTCCTACTATGAAAGACATTTGCGGTTGATCTATTATCGATTATATATTTTAAAAACAACCTGAGGTTTGATTATAAAAAACATTTTCTGTGGACATTATGGAAACTTTTTGGAATTTTCGTCTGCGTTGTCGTGAACGCTCTTTCCTGTGGATATCTGAACATAACGCGACAAACAAACGGAGGTATTTTGGATATAAAAATCATCTTTATGGAACAAACGGAACATTTGTTGTGTAACTGGGAGTCTCGTGAGTGAAAACATCCGAAGATCATCAAAGGTAAACGCTTAATTTGATTGCTTTTCTGATTTTCATGACCAAGCTTCCTGATGCTAAGTGTACTTAATGTTTTGTAGTGCGATCGATAAACTTACACAAACGCTTGGATTGCTTTCACTGAAAAGCATAATTTCAAAATCTGACATGACAGGTGGATTACCAAAAGGCTAAACTGTGTTTTCCTATATTGCACTTGTGATTTCATGAATATAAATATTTGTAGTAATATTTATTGAATGTAGTGCTATGCTATTCAGCAGTGGTTGATGACACTTATCCCGATATCGGGATTGCAGCCATAACAAGTTAAACCTCCTGTTCTTTTGACCTCAGTCTTTCCCAGTCCCCGCCCCCACTCACAAGGCATGCAATTCGCTTGACCTCAACTTTACTAGATGCTGTTCGCCTACTGATCTCACTGCAATCCCCCTCCAGGTCTCTAATAACTACTTTGTTTCCTTTTTTGTGTCCCTTTCTTCCAACCCTACCCAGAAGGTTATGTGGTCGCAATCTTCGCTCTCTGTCTCCCTCTACTCCATCGTTCGTCAACTAGCTTTTCCGAGCTAATAGCTGGGGGACTAGAACATAATTAGTATATAATATTAGCAAAATGAATTTGCCCACACTACAAATTAAACAAAATGTTTAACACATCTGATCAGTACATAATAAACTCAGTGACCATAACATAATGAATTCTGCCACTTAAATGGGTTAAATCTGCAGTTACAAGGAAGAGAGAAAACAGTGGTGGACACGGTGGAAAAACTTGAGGCCTTTACTAGGAAGTTTGAGTTGTTAGATTTGGACTTGTCATCTGGAAGGCTAATGCACTTCAGCACACTGAAGAACGGCAGGCAGAGGGACCAGACAACTTCTCCACAAGATTTGAAGACTACAGCATGCCCAAGGATATCATTGTGTTTGTACGTGATCCTCTCACAGTCCGCCCAGGTGGAGAATTCTCCTCCCTTGCTAAGAAAACGATACCCTTGCTGGATGAGGCTCCAATTCAAACTGAGCTGATTGAATTCCAGACATCGAGCCATCTCAGGGATGCACTCAGGGGTGCCGAGTCCTTGTGTGTTTTGTGTGGCATGCACAATAAAGAAACTTGCATTTTATGTGCCAACAATGTTTGGTTCGACCTACACCTGTGTGTCCTCATTTTCCTCGATGAACGCAGTGACTGGAACTGGTTTTCACATACACTACCAGTCAAAAGTTTTAGAAAAACACTTTAATGAGTAGATTTTCTTTATTTTTTACTATTTTCTACATTGTAGAATAATAGTGAAGACATCAAAACTATCAAATAACACATGTGGAATGCTGCAGTAACCAAAAAAAGTGTTTGAATGAGTAGGACTGCCTGCGCATCAAAATCACATCCATTTTACGCGACATCCACAAGATCGTGTCCAAGAGGATATGCAACTTTTCCCATTGAGTAAGTAACTTAGTGGCCTATATGACTTGAATTAGTAAATACAAACATTATTTTGAGTGCTTATCCAGGGATATTTAGGTCTCAAGCTGACAATATTTTCTGTGTGTTCTGTTGTTACAAGAGCAGGCTATACCAATACAGACATTCAGATACAGACATCAACCTTTTTCTTTAAATTATTGTTTTGTTTAGGATGTTACCGTTTTGGCCAGTTGCAATTGTAAATAGGCCTAATAAAAAACATCCCACATACATTTTTTCATTGTGAAAGATGCTGTTAAGCCTCATAACTAGCTGAGGTAGGCAAAGTTATTTTAAATAGCCCTAGGCTTGGAAGAAATAGACTCCAATTAAACCTTCTTTTTATTTGTAAAGTCAAATTAAGATTATTGTTGAAATGAACTACAATATTTTCAGCACAAGGTGCTGTTCACCTCCTATTGATTTTATTTTTGTTATATTGCTTTTTAAATGGCAATAATATTAATAATTTTTTTGGGGGGGGTGGGGGGTTTGGGGGGCTAAATAATATTGCTGGCGGGACAGATTTGGCCTGCGGGCCACCAGTTGGGGAACCCTGTTCTACTCTCTCCTCTTCTATCCTGCCATCTCTCCCTTCTGCTAAATCCTTCTCACTCCTGTCTCCTGACTCTGCTTCTATGACCCTACTCTCCTCGCTTTCCACATCCTATGACTCTCACCGTCTCCTTTCCTCCCTGCCAGCTCGGCCCTCCCCTCCTGCTCCGTGGCTGAATGACTCACTGCGAGCTTACAGAACAGGGCTGCGGGCATCTGAGCAAAAAAGGAGGAAAACTAAACTTCCGGAGGACCTATTATCCTTTCACTCCATCCTCTATACCTTCTCTTCCTCTGTATCCGCGGCTAAAGCCACTTTCAATCACTCTCAATTTCAAGCTTCTGCCTCTACCTCTAGGAAATTATTTTCAACCTTCTCCTCCCACCTTAAACTTCCACCCCCCCCCTTCTCTGCGAACGACTTGGTCAACCACTTAGAAAAGAATGTTGATGACATCCGCTCCTCATTTACTCCGTCTATTTAGTCCACTTGTCCCACTCACACAGAACTACACTAAGCCTTGACCTCTTTCTCCAGATGAAATCCTGCCTGCTCAACCCCATTCCCTCCTCCATATCCTTCTCCCATTCCTGACCACTGGCCTCGGCACCTTTAACACAGGAAACCAACACTATACCTCTGACGTCAAAAACTACAGTCCGGTATCCCTTATTTATTTTCTTTCCAAGACACTTCACCATGGTGTCTCTGACCAACTCTCTTGCTAGCTCTCTCAAAATGATTTTCTTGACACTAACCAGTCAGGCTTCAAGACGGGTCACTCACACTGCTCTCCTCTGTGTCATAGAGGCTCTCCGCACTGCCAAAGCTGACTCTCTCTCCTCTGTTCTCATCCTCCTAGATCTATCCGCTGCCTTCGAGATGATGAACCATCATATCCTCCTCTCCACCCTCTCAGGGCTGGGAATTTCAGGCTTTGCACACTCTTGGATTGCATGCTACCTGGCAGGCTGCTCTTACCAAGTGATGTGGTGAGGATCTGTGTCTGCACAATGTTCTCTCACTACTGGTGTCCCCCAGGGCTCAGTTCTACTATATCCGTAGAGTACGATCCTACGTCACACAGGTAGTGGCGTACGTCCTAATCAAGGCACTTGTCATCTCCCATCTGGATTATTGCAACTTGCTGTTGACTGGGTTCGCCGCTTGTGCCATCAAACCCTTGCATCTTATCCAGAACACAGCAGCCCGCCTGGTGTTCAAGTTCTCCCATGTACCCCCCTACTAGCACTGACATCGCTGATAGCTACTTTATTGAGAAGAAAATGTACTTACTACTGTATGACTGATATATGGGGTTGCCGTACCTAGCTATCTTTAGATGAATTAACTGTAAGTCGCTAAATGACGTGTGTGTGTGTGTGTGTGTGTGTGTGTGTGTGTGTGTGTGTGTGTGTGTGTGTGTGTGTGTGTGTGTGTGTGTGTTTGCAGACAGAGTATCAGGGTCATAAAACCTCACTGTGCGGGGTGTTGTGAAGCTATCTACTACTAGTAACAGAAAAGGTTACCTTTTTATTAACCCAATGACACTTTTGTCAATATATAATTTAGGATAGCCAGAGGGCTACACGCTACAGCCCTATGCTACCAACACTGACTTCTAAGCTCTACTGTGATATAATCCAAGCAAGGGTGACAGGGGGGAAAAGTATGACATACAATTACTAGTCAATATACACAAGGAAAATGAAAAAAAATAATAACCTTGGGCATTTTGTGAATGTGCTACCAAATGGAAATGAGACTCACTCAAAAGAAATCAGAAAGAAATCATAACCAAGTAATACTTCATTGCAGTCTACCGTCTGATGCACATTACTAATGTATTTCCGTTCTTAGTCAATAAAGTTGTACAATGAAATTGAAACCTCATAATCATTATCTTGGTGGAAGAAACAGTTGTTTATGGAATTGGAGTTCAGTGTTGGTATATTTGTTTGATTTTCCTATTAGACTCCAGGCTAACATTTTACTGTTTCCATCAGACCAATTAATTTAGCTAACGGCAAAAGCTGATAAAATATGACATGAAAATGTGATCTTTATTGTTATTTCCACAGCATCATAATGAACGCAATAAAGTAGTATGAAATAGCAAACCCTGCTATTTGAAATCATGTTTGTCCTACTGATCCTGTAAATAGATGTGTATCAGCATGACACCTGAAAATCTCTATTAAAATGTAATGTCAGTACCAGCAATACACAGACATGACAATATACAGGAACTGCATGTAGTTGACATAAACGCCTGACCGCACACCCGCCTGTAAGTACACAGACACACACACAGACATACACATATGCACACACACACCCACATCACTGAACCTGGACAATGAAATGAGGATACTACTGCACCTGGTGATGGCTGGCCTTTGCTAGCTCCTGATTGGCTGACTCCACGTTGGATGTGGTGGTCTGAATGTAGTCCTCAATGCTATCTGAAGAGACATAACAGCATGGTAAATATAACGATTATACTTCATAGCAACACAGATATATTTTATAACAACACAGTACCCCCAGTTTAGGACCTTTTCTCACCAGGTTGAAGCACACTGGGTACTCACTCTTTCATTCTATAGTGGTAAAAGAAGAAACATACAGGTACTTCTACTACTTAGTAGGATTTTGTCACTTTACTAGGTATGTAACAAATGGAACCATTTTCTTAATGTTTAAAGGGCCATCTTTCACACACATACACAAGAAAAATGTATGCAATTCCACATGAATTTGGGCCTCCCAAGTGGCGCAGCGGTGCTGCATCGCATTGGTATCACTACAGACCTGGGTTCAATCCCAGGCTGTGTCACAGCCGGCTGCGACCGGGAGACCCATAAAGCGGTGAAGCATCGTCCGGGCTTGGCTAGGGTTTGACTGGCCGGGATGTCCTTGGCCGGGATGTCCTTGGCCGGGATGTCCTTGTGGTGGACTGGGTGCATGCAGATTCAGTCGCCAGTGTTTCCTCCAACACATTGGTGCAGCCGGCTTCCGGGTTAAGCGAGCAGTGTGGCTTTTTTTTATTGTTCCTTTATTTAACTAGGCAAGTCATGCAAGAACAATGTTCCTCATCCTCTTATTTACTGTGCCTTGTTCAGGGGCAGAAAGACAGATTTGTACCTTGTCAGCTCAGGGATTCGATCCAGCATCCTTTCAGTTACTGGCACAACGCTTTCACCACTAGGCTACCTGCCGCCCCAGGGTGATGTTTCGGCTTGGCAGGATCGTGTTTCGGAGAATGCGTGGCTCTTGACCTTCACCTCTCCCGAGTCTGTACGGGAGTTGCAGCGATGGGACAAGACTAAACTACCAATTGGATGTCACGAAATTGGGGAGGAAAATAAAAAAAATAAAAAAAATAATGTGAATTCACAATGCAGCTGTGCTGATGTCCGCATTGCACCTGTACTACTATTACTAAGAGAGGGGAGGGGCCCAGTATAGGCAGGTTGGCCACCAGGCACACACAGTATCTGCGCATGTGCACAGATTCACCTCACACTGTTCACAGCGTGGTTGCCAGTGCAACAAATCAGCAGAGAAGTTGAGCCTCGCACTTCAACGCTCTTAGTTGTTTCGGAAATTGACCCACTATGCGGTTTACTTTCTGCATCTACGGTTAGGGATATTTCTTAACGTTAAGGATCCCAATTTTGTTTAAACGCTCACACCTTAGCATACAGTATTTGTGTTCTGGTGTTATGTGAGCAATGTGGAAACATCAATATTCCTCGTCCTCTTTATCATGTACAGTCACACTTCTATTTAATTTCCTACAGAGGCTCAATGTGGGGTATCTTCTGCTCATTTTCTGTCTCTCCGTTCACTGGTCCTTGTGTCTTCGGCCTCTGTGTGTGTGTGTGTGTGTGTGTGTGTGTGTGTGTGTGTGTGTGTGTGTGTATGTGTGTGCACGCTGTTTTCTGTGGGATTGTGTTTGTATGACACATTCAGACTTTGAATGGGTGAATTGGGTACACACCATTACTCTGCACACTCATTGGTAGCCTTGAGAGGTTTTATCTTACTCAGAATGTGCATCATTTGCTGTTGTTAACACATACAGTGAGAGAGAGAGGAAGGAAGGTGTAAGTGGAGGGAGGGAGGGAGAGAGAGAGAGAAAGAAAGCGTACTATTTGATAACCCCTCATAATATCTCATTGCTCCGATTGAGCTGCTCGTATGATGTCACTATCAACTTCCTTGAGTGCACTCTCCATGGTCGTGAAGCTTCAAAATCTTAGAACACACAACTGTGTTTATAGACAGACCAACTTAGTTGTAATTCTCTCCTTGTTTACATAATCACTTGCACAAGATCCTTAATAAACTGGAAAAGGATGCACACATTCTCTGTCACCGTAAATAGCGTCACGTTTGATCAATGATTCTTTGAGTGACTCTTTTTCTGATGCACAACATTCTAATTTAATTTCTATGTTTAATTACTTCCTCATTGGCTGTCACCATAGCGACAGCTTGAGAATAAACTGAGAACGGAGCTTTCAAAAGTCATACTCCTTCATACATTTCATTTTCTAAACATAACAGAAGTCAACCAATTATTAGTCTTTGAATAATCCAAATGACTTGTCTTATTCCAATGCACACCATAGTAACTATAGTTATTGTAGCCAGTGAGAACTAATTCAAACCTAAATCCAATTCTTTTCCCAATTAAAAACAAATGTTTGGTTCATTGCCCACCAATGCAGTGCCGAACCGCAAGCATGCAGGTCTCTCTCTCTCTCTCTCTCTCTCTCTCTCTCAGTTGATTTTCCATTCCATTAATCCATTCATTATAATCGCCATAATAATTCACATTTCCTCTCTCTATAGGATTATTTACCTGTTGTAGCAAACTGGCTCAAATTAATATCCTACATCTGTGGTACATGGCTTGATAATTCGCACAAAGAATCATAACTCAGATAGTATGCTAATACAAGGAGCCAATTGAGCCAACTTGGAGACAAGAAAACATACACAAACACACCTCCGTGAGCCTTTACTTCACCTCACACCATGCTCCACTAATTTTGTCTTTGATATTCAAGTCTTTTCTAGGGAGAAAAACATCTCATCAACAAGGAAAAGCATAAGCTGTCAAACATGGCTACAACTCATTTTCTACAACACCACATTCTCAATGTATTTGGGTATTGTAAGGACATGTAAGTAAATGTCACTGAATCAAGACAAGACCTTTTATCTGAAAACCACAGTATTCCTCTGGTTCCTTCCAAAAACCACAAGATTGAACACATGCTGTACTATAACCACAATGAGACTAACGCAATACTGAGACAGTAACATAGATGAGTGCACCACTTTACCTTTGATTTACCCAGGTTCCCCTGTCTAGCCTTTCTATCTCTCTCTCTGTCTCTTTTGTTGCTGTTGATTGCATCAGTTCTGGCACAGCATGACCTGTGGCTTTGTCGAGTGTGTCACCACATGGAAGCAGAGGCTTTGTCACAGAGAAGCTACTTTCAACTCTACACCCTCTAAAAAGCACTAATCCAAACTTCCTGGGTTTGCTGATTTCTCAATTTACTCCTCTACCGCTCCCCCGCTGCTCCTCTGGACACCTCCACATGCCTCAGCCCCCTTTCCCCCCTAAAGCCCCATCAGCTTATTCAGACCCAGCTTTTATTATACACATAAAAATAAACATCTCACCATGTGCACATCAGCTATAGAAAAGCAAAACATGCAATTTACCTGATTCTATTTCAAGGTTGGATGGGAGAGAGAAACAGTATGTCTGTGGTCCATAACGGATGTGAAAAATACTACAGCAGTAGAGTAGTACAGCTCTCAGGTACTTGGACATAGCACCTTCACTCTATATACTGGTGAGCTGAACACCCTCTCACAGTTATCACCTCCACCATCTCTTAAAGCCATCATGTTCATCCTTACACACTCTAGCACTTTCCCACCACATCAATGTTCCACTTCCCTCTGTATCCATAGTCTCAATGTATCCACAGTCTCAATGTATCCACAGTCTTAATGTATCCACAGTCTCAATGTATCCACAGTCTCAATGTATCCACAGTCTCAATGCATCCACAGGCTTAATGTATCCACAGTCTTTATGTATCCACAGTCTCAATGTATCCACAGTCTCAATGTATCCACAGTCTCAGTGTATCCACAGTCTCAATGTATCCACAGTCTCAATGTATCCACAGTCTCAATGTATCCACAGTCTCAATGTATCCACAGTCTCAGTGTATCCACAGTCTCAATGTATCCACAGTCTCAATGTATCCACAGTCTCAATGTATCCACAGTCTCAATGTATCCAGTGTCAATGTATCCACAGTCTCAATGTATCGACAATGTATCCACAATGTATCCACAATGTATCCACAATGTATCCACAATGTATCCACAGTCTAAATATATCCATGATGTATACCTTCATAATCATACTAAAATATATCCTCCCTACATCCTCACATGAAGGACGACTGCAGAAATTGAAGAGACATAAATCTAATGAGATTCTAATGGCATTTTACTAGTGTACCCAATTTCATCAACAATTGACATTTAACTTCTTAGAACTCGCCACTATTTATTTCCCCTTGTTTTCCCTGTACTCTGCATGTGAGAGAAATGAGGAGGGACACAGAAGTTGAAAGGAGAGATTTCCTCCTGCGTGTTCACCTCAGAAAACCCTTTCTCTAAAGGCCAAACAACAAACAAGTCGTATTTCTGTCCTAACAGAACTTATCTAGGAAACAAAAGTGCCATTTGTTTAAATATTCCATTCCATAAGGCTGAGCATTATTCACTCTAAATGTTAAGTACCCTAATTATGGATAGAATCTAGAATAAATTGTGTATTGCTCTCCAGTTCCTCTTTGTTTCTCGCTCATTGCCTGTTGCCTGCTCTCCTGTAGCATTGCGTCTGTGAGAGTTGGAAACTTGGCATGAGTCTAAAGTATAATTCAAATCAAATCAAATTGTATTTGTCACATGCGCTAAATACAACTAGTGAAGACTTTACCGTGAAATGTTTACTTACGAGCCCTGTCTCGTAAGTGCAGTTAAAAAGTAAGAACATTTGAAAATAGATCAAAAGAAAAGGTCATCGTACTCCAGATGGATTAAAACAGCCAGACGCAGGGCCACGCTCCCACACAATGGACCAATTAGAATAGAAGAATAATCATTTTCCTTCATTTATGAGATCTCAACCTTGGACACACATGCACACACACAAAGGTACACACACATACCAGAGACACATGTACAGCAGAATTTGGTTTGCCACACACACTGATATGCACAAGTATGATCAGTCATGCTGCTTCCTTTATGCTTCCCTTGTTCCTCTTTCTCTCTCTTCCATCCAGTCTGCTGCAGCATCTGTACACACCTCCACTCTCCTGTCCTCCTTTCTCATGTTTTTCTCTAGTGTTCCATATCATCCCCCCCCCCCCCGTCTCCAGTTCATCTCTCTGCAGGGTGATGGTGGTGTTGTTGTATCTCTCTGTCTGTCTGTGCGTTGAACCACACTTTGCCTCTCTCTGCCAAGTCTAGATCAGTGCTGGGTTGCAGGACTTGTTTATCAATAACAGAAGACTGGGACATGCTGTCCTGTCCTCTAACCATTGTTGTTATTGCAACCCACCTGTCAAGCAACCATTTATTACGTGTTAAGGTTCAAAAGTTGGTTTGATCAATGGGAGTCCTAAGGTGATTAATTATGTCTGCTAACGCATGACGAAAGAGATGCTGTAAAGTTGGTCAAAATATCAAAGGGTTTACAAAGACACAGAGAGTAAAAGACAGACAGAGTAATATGCAGCCATGGATGACCGCACACAGGAGCTCAGGCAATCATAAAAACACACATGCGTACACACAAACACACACACACACGTGATGTCTCACCTATGGCATCTCCCTGCTCGTGCACCATACTGGCCAGATCTTGCATGATTTGGCTGACATCCAACATGTCCCTCTGTAAAGGAAACAGACAACGAAGGGTTAAATAAATACGTTCTACTCTAGAGGTCATTGGCCATCCGCATTACTGGATTTTCTTCTTCCATAGTCTTGATGTATTCCCCAAAATAGACAGGGATATGTAAGTCAAAACATTAATCTTATGGGCAGGAGGGATGGTAACGTCCCACCTGGCCAACATCCGGTGAAAATGCAGAGCGCGAAATTCAAACTACAGTATTATAAATATTTAACTTTCATAAAATCACAAGTGTAATAATACATCAAAATAAAGCTTAACTTCTTTTTAATCCAGCCGCGGTTTCAGATTTCAAAGAGGCTTTACGACGAAAGCAAACCATGCGATTATCTGAGGGCAGCGCCTTGCATATATAAACATGAAAAACATATTTCAACCGGGCAGGGGCAGAAAGTCAGAAATAGCGATATAAAAAATGCCTTACCTTTGATTATCGGCTTCTGTTGGCACTCCAAAAGGTCCCAGTTACATCACAAATGGTCCTTTAGTTCAATAATGTCCTTCTTTATATCCATAACAACACAGTTTAGCTGGCGCGCCTGGTGATGTTGCCAGGCAGGCCCAAACTCCACCAATGCAAAACGAGCTGAAATTTCAAGCTGTCTTGTTTGTCAGCTTTTACACTAAAAGGGTATTATCATAATCTTCACAATTTCACAGTATTACTCCAACCTCATATTGTGGGAATATTTATAAAACACAACTAAATCTAGTTTTTGACTGCACTGCCCCTTTAAAATCCACCACGCTAAGCCCATTAAAAACTAAATGTAAATTTGTGTTTCATATAAAACGATATAAACGTGTATGGACACAGTAATTGATAGAGTGTTGTTTACTTCTGTTTTCGTTTCAGTGTGCAGTCTGGCCACTGCAGAGAGAGAGAGAATTACCACACTGGGTGACCTGCACTTTTTTCCCTCCTCCCCAGTTTTCTGGCTTTGAATCTGTACACTGTGTATCAGCTCAAAGCATTATGAAGGCTTATAAAACCTCTGTCTATCTCCCTATCACAGGTCCCCCTTTCCTCCATTATAGCACCATGCAATCACAGCTGCGTTTGTATAGCCTCACCCACTGGGCCATCCATCACAGGTGTCTGATATTGCTGTGGAAACTGGCAGCAGCCATCCTGGCTTTTGGCAAACACCATCTGGTTGGATCCAAAATGGCCTCTGGCAAAACCTCATGACGCTAAAGACTTTCTTGCTGTTTTCATCTTTGGGCAACCATCTCCATCACACAGGAATAGAATAACAACACATTTATTTTACCTGGCAAAGCGGTTGCTGGCAATTTGAACTCAGTTCATTACAATGACAGAACACTTTAACAAAGTCATGAGTGAGAGTGTGAGTAGAAGAGAGAGAGCGAGTGAGTGACGGGCTGTCTTCTGTTCAGATCCCTGCCAGCCTGGGGGTAGAGTGGGAGTGGAAAGGCTTAGGGCCAGATGTGTGCCCTTTTCCATATTTCATAGGGTTATATTAAGCTCATGGCCACTCTTCCACCATTGGCCTTCCAGGCCCTGATTCACTCGGTTTTAAACAGGGGTTCTCAGTCTATCCACACACCCACACCCACCCCACCAACTATACATAATGTCCCACAGAGAGTGTTGACCCATGCTGGGATGGGGACAGGCTATGTTCCATATGCTCTGCTGCACTTCCTGTACACTTTGAATTAATTATCAACAGACAAAAGCACAATGACCTCAAAAGACAACCAGAGTCCTTTGAAAGACAAATGTTGGGGAAAGGTCTTAAGGTATTAAGAACTGGAATCCTACTCTTACCCAAGACTATTTGTAGTTGTCACGCCCTGATCTGTTTCACCTGTCCTTGTGCTTGTCTCCACCCCCTCCAGGTGTCACCCATCTTCCCCATTATCCCCTGGGTACTTATATCTGTGTTCTCTGTCTGTCTGTTGCCAGTTCGTTTTGTTTCATCAAACCTACCAGCATTTTCCCCTCTGTTCCTGGTTTCCCCAGTTGTGACCTTTTCTGCCCGCCTTGACCCTGCCTGCCATCCTGTACCTTTGTCCCACTACTCTGGATTACCAACCTCTGCCTGACCTGACCCTGAGCATGCCTGCCGTCCTGTACCTTTGTCCCACTACTCTGGATTACCAACCTCTGCCTGACCTGACCCTGACCCTGCCTGCTGTCTTGTACCTTTGTCCCACTACTCTGGATTACCAACCTCTGCCTGACCTGACCCTGACCCTGCCTGCTGTCCTGTACCTTTGTCCCACTACTCTTGATTATCGACCCCTGCCTGACCTGACCCTGACCCTGCCTGCCGTCCTGTACCTTTGTCCCACTGCGCTGGATTATTGACCCCTGCCTGCCTTGACCTGTTGTTTGCCTGCCCCTGTTACTGCAATAAACATTATTACTTCAACACAGTCTGCATTTGGGTCTTACCTGAAACGTGATAGTAATCTTGCTAACAATTCAGCTCCTCTTTTATAAACCCTGGTGGTGAAGAAATATCCCATGTCAGTTTGTCTATAGTATGCAGTGGTGTAAAGTACTTAAGTAGTTTGGGGGTATATGTACTTTACTTTACTGAGCTGCAAACAGGACCAACAAAACTCTAGAAGGACATGAATATGCTGGAAATATTTTTGACTACTTTTACTTCATTACATTCCTAATTTAAAAAAAATATTTTTACTCCATACTCAACACCCAAAAGTACTCAACATTTTGAATACTTAGCAGGACAGGAAAATTGTCCAATTCACACACTTATCAAGAGAACATCCCTGGTCATCCCTATTGCCTCTGATCTGGCGGACTCATTGAACATACAGGCTTCATTTGTAAATTAAGTCTGAGTGTTTGTGTGCCCCTGGCTCTCTGTAAAAAACTAAAAACAAGAATAGTGCCATCTAGTGTGCTATATATATGCAATTAGAAATTATTTATACGTTTACTTTTGATACTTAAATATATTTAAAACCAAATATTTTTAGACATTTACTGAAGTAATATTTTACTGGATGACTTTCACTTTTACTTGAGTATTGTTTTATATTAAGGTATCTTTACTTTTAGTCAAGTATGACAACTGGGTCCTTTTTCCACCACTGACAGTATGTCTAAGTTGCAGGAGTCAGTTGTTTGACTCTTCATGTCAATACCACATCTGTTATGGTGTTTCTGTCTGGGATGCAATAGACAGTCAACAAACAGAGCTCTTGTAAGAGGCAGAGGGGCCTGTATTTGTTTCATGTGAAATAAATGTCAGACAGATGCAGACATCAGTTCCATCTGACACAGAGGCCACTGTAACAACACCAGACACACAATTAAACTGCATGCTGAGATAAAGGAGACAAAAACAAGCGGCTGATTGACAGGTCTGCCGGTCGCCACCACTGTTCCATTCCTCATGTTCCTGAGGTCTAACAAGAGTCTGGGTCGGGATGACACCGCCAGAAATGAGATCTGACGATTGGCTGATATGAGCATTGCCATGAGAGATTGCAGGTTGAGTTGATTCCAAAGGCTTAGAGGTGAAGACAAGACCAGTCGATTGGCTGATAGTGCTTTAGTGCACACTAAATAAGGAGGAAGTGGAAGAATAGGACTGTATTCTCCTCTGTAGAAAGCTGATGTCTCCTATTGGATCCATCCCAGTCATGGCTCATATATAATATGTTTCCAAATGTTAAACCTTGAGGATCAAGATCACAATGGAAAGGAAATAGTTTGCCCATGATGTTTTTAATGTTTCAATAGGACACTAGGAGTCTTTTTTGAGCTGGTTTGAGAGGGCAGTCCTTGTCGTGATGAGATGAGGGACATACGAAGCCATTGAGGAGACAACAAATGCATGGTCCCAAACAATGACTCCGTTTTCAAACAGGACCAGCAAAACTCTAGAAGGACATGAATATGCTGGAAATGAAGTTCCTGTGAGAGTTAGAGTTGACTGGGTGTAGAGATCACCTCTGGTGTCTGCGGATTGGAAGGAACTCAACTGTGGGTTAGTGAAGCAAATAATACCCTCCTCCTCCAGGTAAATGATAGCAGCACCAGAAATAGAACCTCATTGGGTATGCAGCTCAGCCACGACCAACGAACGTAGCCGCACGGCTCAAAGCACTGATGGGTGGCTGGCATGGGCACCGCCTCCTGCGGAGGAGTTTGGGAGATTCAGGGCTCGCTCCGTCACCCTCCAACAGGTGAGCCACCCACCTGTCCATTGTGTACCAGCCGAGGAACGAGAGCATACCTGTCAACCAGACTGGAACAGAGGGGAGGAGATAGAGAATGAGGAGAGAATGAGGAGAGAGAGAGAGAGAGAGAGAGAGAGAGCGAGAGAGAGAGAGTGAGAGAGAGAGAGAGAGAGCGCGCGCTCATCCTGGAACCTTGAGATGATGTTGTATTCACCCTGCACAGTCACATTACTCATCGTCTGCTGTCAACACTCGTCATTTTCTCCTCCCTTTTTCCCGCTGCACGGTCACTCATTTTCTCATTTTGAAAGGACGGCTACTTCCCTTCTTTAAAAGCTCAGCGCCAGTCCATTTTCTGCTATGACTTTCAATCAGGCAGTCAATGTGAATAAAACGCACAAAAGATGATTGATGGATCATGGCCTTTCTCCCTGTCATTATCAATAGTTGAAAAGGAATCTCCATAGACTAGATACAAAGGCAGTTTACTGTAGCTGTCTTCACCATTACATGAAAGTACCTTGAAATCACCAACCCCTTATGACAAGGCATTACAACACTGAAGATCATGTAAATCCATTCCTACAACAATCTAGAAAGCTGGGAGGATGAAAGTGTGAAACCAACAGACCTCTCTCTCTCTTTCCTGCACCCTCCCCTTCTCTCCATCCCTTTCTCTTTCTCTCTCTACCATTCTCTCTCTCTCTCCTTCTCTCTCTCTCTCTCTCCCCTCCCTTGTATCCCTCTTTCCTCTATCATTCCCTCCCCCACTCCTCTTTCTCTCCCTCTCTTTCTGATAAATGTGTTAAGCACTGATAGGAGATTCTTTCCAGATCTCCCACCCCAGCCCAAAGGCATCGGGCAACAGGACACAGTGTCACTGCCACAGCAGAAAAACGGGTAAGCAGATTTACATGCACGCTTACTGGTGAAAAGAAGAGGGAAAAACCATGACATTTTCTTTCAAAGGGCTGGAGGGTGTGATGTGTCTTTTTTGCCCTTGCTGAATAAACGGTTTAGAATGTAAAATCAAATGTTGCCTTTCCTGCAGGTCCAAACACCTAAAACCCCAGAACACTAAAGAGATGCACATCACATGAACCGAAGGGCAGCCAGAGGATTGGCCAGAATGACAATATTTAAGGGGGTTTATTTACATTTTAAGGTTTCCTGTTGCATGAGTCATGGTTGCTAAAGTTTGTGTTGAGGTTGTGTTGTCATTTATATTGTGTATTTATTATATTCATATTGTGATTTATTGTTTGTGAGTCTCCATGATGAGGAGGATACAGTATGTCGTTGTGATTTCTTCACACGTTTCCTGTTGATGTAATTCCTCCACAATACGGTAAAAAAAATGACGTTTTCGTCTATTGAGCTTCTAGTCATGAAATCTATGCAGCCTACTCAATCACTTTTTATAGCTACTGTTTACAGGCCTCCTGGGCCATATGTACAGCGTTCCTCACTGAGTTCCCTGAATTCCTATCGGACCTTTTAGTCATAGCAGATAATATTCTAATTTTTGGTGATATTAATATTCACATGGAAAAGTCCACAGACCCACTCCAAAAGGCTTTCGGAGCCATCATCGACTCAGTGGGGTTTGTCCAGCATGTCTCTGAACCTACTCACTGCCACAGTCATACTCTGGACCTAGTTTTGTCCCATGGAATAAAGGTTTTGGATCTTAATGTTTTTCCTCATAATCCTGGACTATAGGACCACCATTTTATTACGTTTGCAATCGCAACAAATAATCTGCTCAGACCCCAACCAAGGAGCATCAAAAGTCGTGCTATAAATTCTCAGACAACCCAAAGATTCCTTGATGCCTTTCCAGACTCAATCTGCCTACCCAAGGATGTCAGAGGACAAAAATCAGTTAACCACCTAACTGAGGAACTCAATATAACCTTGTGCAATACCCTAGATGCAGTTGCACCTCTAAAAACTAAAAACCTTTGTCATAAGAAACAAGCTCCCTGGTATACAGAAAATACCCGAGCTTCCAGAAAATTGGAACGGAAATGGTGCCACAAAACTGGAAGTCTTCTGACTAGCTTGGAAAGACAGTACCGTGCAGTACCGAAGAGCACTCACTGCTGCTCGATCATCCTATTTTTCCAACTTAATTGAGGAAAATAAGATCAATCTGAAATTTCTTTTTGATACTGTCGCAAAGCTAACTAAAAAGCAGCATTCCCCAAGAGAGGATGGCTTTCACTTCAGCAGTAATAAATTCATGAACTTATTTGAGGAAAAGATCATGATCATTTGAAAGAAAATTACGGACTCCTGCGTGTTCCTCCCATGCTCAGTTGTCCTGAGTCTGCACAACTCTGCCAGGACCTAGGATCAAGAGAGACACTCAAGTGTTTTAGTACTATATCTCTTAACACAATGATGAAAATAATCATGGCCTCTAAACCTTCAAGCTGCATACTGGACCCTATTCCAACTAAACTACTGAAAGAGCTGCTTCCTGTGCTTGGCCCTCCTATGTTGAACATAATAAACATCTCTCTATCCACCGGATGTGTACCAAACTCACTAAAAGTGGCAGTAATAAAGCCTATCTTGAAAAAGCCAAACCTTGACCCAGAAAATATACAAAAATATTGGCCTATATCGAATCTTCTATTCCTCTCAAAAATTTTAGAAAATGCTGTTGCGCCGCAACTCTCTGCCTTCCTGAAGACAAACAGTGTATACGAAATGCTTCAGTCTGGTTTTAGACCCCATCATACCACTGAGACTGCACTTGTGAAGGTGGTAAATTACCTTTTAATGGCATCAGACCGAGGCTCTGCATCTGTCCTCGTGCTCCTAGACCTTGGTGCTGCTTTTGATACCATCGATTACCACAATCTTTTGGAGAGATTGGAAACCCAAATTGGTCTATACGGACAAGTTCTGGCCTGGTTTAGATCTTATCTGTCGGAAAAATATCAGTTTGTCTCTGTGAATGGTTTGTCCTCTGACAAATCAACTGTACATTTCGGTGTTCCTCAAGGTGCCGTTTTAGGACCACTATTGTTTTCACTATATATTTTACCTCTTGGGGATGTCATTCGAAAACATAATGTTAACTTTCACTGCTATGCGGATGACACACAGCTGTACATTTCAATGAAACATGGTGAAGCCCCAAAATTGCCCTCGCTAGAAGCCTGTGTTTCAGACATAAGGAAGTGAATGGCTGCAAACGTTCTACTTTTAAACTGAGATGCTTGTTTTAGGTCCCAAGAAACAAAGAGATCTTCTGTTGAATCTGACAATTAATCTTGATTAATCTACAGTCGTCTCAAATAAAACTGTGAAGAACCACGGCGTTACTCTGGACCCTGATCTTTCTTTAGACGAACATATCAAGACTGTTTCAAGGACAGCTTTTTTCCATCTACGTAACATTGCAAAAATCAGAAACTTTCTGTCCAAAAATGATGCAGGACAATTAATCCATGCTTTTGTTTCTTCTAGGTTAGACTACTGCAATGCTCTACTTTCCGGCTACCCTGAAGCACTAAATAATCTTCAGTTAGTGCTAAATATGGCTGCTAGAATCCTGACTAGAACCAAAAAATGTATCACATTACTCCAGTGCTAGCCTCCCTACACTGGCTTCCTGTTAAGGCAAGGGCTGATTTCAAGGTTTTACTGCTAACCTACAAAGCATTACATGGGCTTGCTCCTACCTATCTTTCCGATTTGGTCCTGCCGTACATACCTACACGTACGCTATGGTAACAAAACGCAGGCCTCCTAACTGTCCCTAGAATTTCTAAGCAAACAGCTGGAGGCAGGGCTTTCTCCTATAGAGCTCCATTTTTATGGAATGGTCTGCCTACCCATGTGAGAGACGCAGACTCTGTCTCAACCTTTAAGTCTTTTCTGAAGACTCATCTCTTCAGTGGGTCATATGATTGAGTGTAGTCTGGCCCAGGAGTGTGAAGGTGAACGGAAAAGCTCTGGAGCAACGAACCGCCCTTGCTGTCTCTGCCTGTCCAGTTCCCCTCTCTCCACTGGGATTCTCTGCCTCTAACCCTATCACTGGCTTACTGGAGCTCTTCCATGCCGTCCCTAGGAGGGGTGTGTCACTTGAGTGGGTTGAGTCAGTGACGTGATCTTCCTGTCTGGGTTGGCGCCCCCCCTTGGGTTGTGCCGTGGATGAGATCTTTGTGGGCTATAGTTGGCCTTGTCTCAGGATGTTAAGTTGGTGGTTGAAGATATCCCTCTAGTGGTGTGGGGGCTGTGCTTTGGCAAAGTGGGTGGGGTTATATCCTGCCTGTTTGGCTCAGTATCATCGGATGGGGCCACAGTGTCTCCTGACTGCAGTAGTTTATGTGTCGGGGGGCTAGGGTCAGTTAGTTATATCTGGAGTACTTCTCCTGTCTTATCCGGTGTCCTGTGTGAATTTAAGTATGCTCTCTCTAATTTTTCTCTCTCTCTCTTTCGGAGGACCTGAGCCCTAGGACCATGCCTCAGGACTACCTGGCATGATGGCTCCTTGCTGTCCCCAGTCCACCTGACTGTGCTGCTGCTCCAGTTTTAACTGTTCTGCCTGCAGCTATGGAACCCTGACCTGTTTACCGGACATACTACCTGTCCCAGACCTGCTGTTTTCAACTCTTTAGAGACAGCAGGTGCGGTACAGATACTCTTAATGATCTGCTATGAAAAGCCAACTGACATTTACTCCTGAGCTACTGACTTGCTGCACCCTCGACAACTACTGTGATTATTACTATTCGACCATGCTGGTCATTTATGAACATTTGAACATCTTGGTCATGTTCTGTTACAATCTCCACCCGGCACAGCCAGAAGAGGACTGGCCACCCCTCATAGCCTGGTTCCTTTCTAGGTTTCTTTCTAGGGAGTTTTTCCTAGCCACCGTGCTTCTACACCTGCATTGCTTGCTGTTTGGGGTTTTAGGCTGGGTTTCTGTATAGCACTTTGAGATATCAGCTGATGTAAGAAGGGCTATATAAATAAATGTATATAAATACATTTGATTTGAATTTTAGGGACGTGTGTATTTCATAGGCATAGCCTTTAATGGTGAGATTACCCGTCCAAAATTGTAATCAGTAACGTAATTTATGGATTACCCAAACTCAGTAATGTAATCTGATTATTTTCTGTTACATTAGAAGAAGACAAAAATATCCATCAGACACATTTGTTATGTCATCATAGTGCTGTTTGACTTGTGGTCTGACTCGCTCATGTGGAACAAACTTTAACTTGTGCCTTTTTCAATGCTGAATTGAATGTCATTGAGAATACAGAAAGGTGTCATAACGTATTTGTAATGTAATCATCTAGTATTTCAAAACTGTCTGTAATCTGATTACAATACTTTTGCTGGTAACGTGACTGAGTTTTTTGTAATCAGATTACATGTAACTGATTGCATAGATTCACTGTCCTGTGGATGCATTGGTAGGAGAGACACACGTTGCCATTTTTACCTCTTCACAAGGTGTTGTATTCAGATTCCCCTTGAAAGCTGTCCTCTGCTTTGCCCTGAGCTTTTTTATGAATTCATTTTGATGAAATGATCTTCGGTGCCGTCGACGATCACGGTGTGTGTGAGGGGCAGCTGGGAGCTGACAGTATAGATGATACAGAGGTAGAATAAACCTCCGCCACCTAAGCCTGACACTACCTTATAGTCTATCTTCTGTCTCTCTCTCTCTGATCATTTACAATAATATCATGGTAGTCAAGGATGATAGGCCTGAATTGAATTACCCATCCCAGAGGAATGTTAAACATAGAATGACTATAACAGTGTTAAAGCTTCTCAGACCACAGTAATCTGACTGCACCTGAAAGTGACTTCACACTGCTTGTTTAGCGAGCACCACTTATTCCTGATACGGCTCACACCGAGGCTCGAACCCAGGACCTCTGCCTTGCTAGCACACGTAACCGTCCTCCTAGAGAGTCTTACCAATATGGTTATTTTTCTATGGTGTCAAACTCCTCCTGACTGATCCCAGTGTTGGTGTGTAATATGAACAGCAGAGTATCCTTAGTGTAGGTAGCGGACCGTCAGTAGGAGAGAACCACTGTAACCTCCCATGTTCCCCATCGGTCCCTGTTTGAAAACTGCTGCACTCTTTATCTTCCATTCACAGCGAGAACGCCTTGCCACACACACACACACACACACACACACACACACACACACACACACACACACACACACACACACACACACACACACACACACACGGATGGCAAACTACCCCAGGCAACAGATCAATGCGTTTTTTTCTCAGAGGGGAGTGCTGATAGCGTTTTCCTTAGATAACAGCAGATAGAAACTGATCTTAAGGTCCTCAGGGAGATGGATGGAGAGAGAGAAGAGAGAATGAAAGAGGAGAGAAAGAGGAGAGAGAGAGGAGGGGGGCTTTGGAGAGGTGGGGGTTATAGACAGGGAAAAGCACATTGTCAGATATTATTAGGCTCACCAAGGTACACCATCAGGCCCCTCAGCACCTGCCAGGGAAGTCAGTCTGACATGAAACTGTGTGGGTATGACTAAAGCAGAGGCCAGACAACCCTGTCTGAGCTACCAATCAAATGACTCCATCAATCTCAGTGCCTTTCTGAACAACTAATCATCATGACTACCTCCATCTCAGACCTCTCCCCACAAATTAAGCTGTAAGTGGTGTCCGAGGCTCATTCAGTAGTTTGGTGCTTTTGTACCACTCAATGAGGACAGATTGATGCTGCTACTTTTCCAGTCTTGTTCAGAAAAGGCTCATGCGATGTGGCTAGATGAGGTGATTCTGAACATTGATGTTAAAACTTCTGAAAGGTCTGACTGACTACAGATACACACAACTTCCCCCCAAAATATTGTTATTAGTCTCCAAGTCTTTTCACACATTGCAGTGGATTGTAAACTCCCTTCAAAGCTGGAATGGGTTGTATCATGGTCATTTCTAAATCATGCAGTGTGAGATTCTGGTCTCCTTTCTTGAATGATGTCCATATGTTATCACAACACTTAATCAAGCTGATTAAAGCAATTACAGGGTTCCTTTTTCTTCTCCAAAGTCTTCGCCAAAGAGTACACCAAATACGCAGAGGGACCTAACGTCAGGAGATGCCGATGACGACCACAAATATCCTCTTTGAAATCAGACCCATTTAAGTCACCCACAGTGGAGTGATCCTGTCGTTTAGAGTTCACATCTATCTCGTTTCACATCTGTCTCAGACACCAGCGGAAGAGAGGGAAACAGCTGTTTGGGTGGAGTCAGACCCGGCTGCATCCTAAATGCTACCCTATTCCCTATATAGTGTGCTATTTTTGACCAGAGTCCTATGGGTTTGTTGTTCATTAAATATGGAATAGGGTGCCATTTGGGACGTCACCCTGGAGCTACCTGATGTGATGCTTTGTATTTCAAAATGAGCCGTGAAAGGAAGTCTGGTGAACATTGTGATTCCATCCACACTTAGGTAAGAGAACAAACAAGCCCGTAAAGGCACCTAGGTAATTGAGTAGCGTTTAATATGCAGAAGAGATGGTGAAAACGGCTTCAGTGCTGAGACATAATACTAATAGGTTGCCCAGATGGGAGGTGGAGTCTGGGATTGGCTGAGTGTCTATTTACTAAAGTAGAGTGTTTTTATTGACCTCTCTGAAGACAATAGCGTCGGGGAAATGCACTCTCTGGCCACTTTGTAAACGACAAGCTTTATCAGAATGTTTGTTTGTTTTTTAGTTAGTTAATTCAGAGTGTTTCTCTCTCTCTCCAAGCAATCTGACGGAAACTCTGTGCACTTTGGCTGGAAAGTGTTGGAATTTTCAAAACAACTCAACTAAAGACACGGCTACCAGCTCAAAGCTGATGCTGGATAGATGGATTACTGCCCTTACTACTGGCAAATAGATTACATCAACTCTCACCTTGAACACTGCATACTTTAGATAGCAAACCATTCATTTGAAAGCAACAGTGCCATTGGAAAGTAGAAGGTTTTAGCCCATTTCTCCTCAGGGACGCTGAGACGTTAAGGCAGGGTGTTGTAAACTAAGGTAGAGCACGTGGATGTCTGAGCTCCATACCTCAATCTGCAGCAGGGCCTCTTCTCTCTGGCGAAGGGCCTCCACGTCTTCCTCACTGATCTCTGAGAGGAACGCTTGCTCCTGTCCATCCCCCCCGGAGCTCTCTGCTGCACTGCCAAACAGGGGACCCCCCTCCTCACACAGCTCTGCAAATGGAGTCTGGGGACTCTGTGCTCACACACACACACACACACACACACACACACACACACACACACACACACACACACACACACACACACACACACACACACACAAGCACACACACAAACACACACGCACACAAACACATGCACACACACGTGCACACACACACACACGAGAACATTACAAATAGATTTGTTTTGAGAATACCAATGTATATTGCTTCTGACCTGCACCTCTTTCCCCCTGACTCCATTAAAGGTCTAGGCAGACAGTGTGATTCACAGCACAGGGCTAACCCCTGGCTGACTCATGGTCCTCTGTGCTTGCCATGATCTGAGTCACAGTACCTGAGCAAACCGGAGTGCAACTGGGGGGAAAACATCCTGTACTCCCGGAATACAATTTCACCTCAACACAACTAGACTGTTTCTCACTTTAAATATATCACTCTAGACAGCTGCCACCCCTTCTTCACACTGTTTACCCAAGTTCAATCAAAAAGGACTTGGACCCTTTTCTTCTCTGTGCAGGCAGTTTACTGAGCTCGCTCTCCTTTCAGCACGCTCAATGGAAACGTGGGAGTCGGTCACTGAAAGAGGCCCACATTGATCTGATTGCATATTTATGACATTGATAAAACCCTGAGGTGGCTTTTGTTTTTCCTGCCCACAGTGTGACTCATCCAATCATTTTGTCGTTCCTCGCTTACTGTGGGTAGGTTCTTCAGTACGGAGGTGGGAGGGGCTAGAGGAGGGCCTGTGTCTTTGGTCTGCCCACTCAATGTGAACCACACAGCCTATCTGCTCTATCTTCTGTGCTGTTTTTGCTTTTTGTTGTCAGTGAATATGCACCATCTGCTACAGTAGTGTTACTGACATCCGAGGTATGGGTCTCTTGGCCGGGCTATACTAAATTACAGACCAACTGCTTTTCCCCAAAACTGCAGAAATGTAGTGATTTATGAAGAAGTCTTCCTTATTCACATTTATTAAAAAAGGAATAACCTTCGATGTCCATTGAAGTTTCTTTCTTCACTGAAGATAATCACTGTTACGTAACCTGTCCTTATATCTAGAGTCAGAGACGCTTTCCTCTTGAGCCAGCATAATGAAAAGACCTTGATGAAATTGATTCAGCAGAAAATAAGCCTTAATACTTAAGTCTCTGGTGTCCTGGTGCTGTAGGGTTCAGGGGTGTGTAAGGAGAACCTCAATAGTAGTGTCTTCAGTGGGGCTTTTTACCTGAGTTTGTGTATTCTCCAGCTGGTCATTGGAGCTAAGTATGATTTCAAACGAGAACTCTTTCAGGGAAAGTTAGGGAAAGTTAATGTGAAATTTGTTTCAATAACATCAACATCAACATAAACAGATATTTGCATAGATTTTCAGGCAGCGCTCTAACTTGACATGTTCATACTGATATTATTCCAGGACATTACAGTGAAACCATGAGGAAGTTTAAAAGGTTAAATGAAGATCAGGCAATGACAGCCTAGCTACCAGCATGAACAGCTAAATGAGACATTACTGTAAAAAAATATCTGGTTGTTTTTACGGTAACTTACTGGCAGAGAGTTACCTGTAAGTTACTGTAAAAAAGGTACTGTATGTACTTTACAGTAATGTACTGTTAAACATTTCTTCAGAATTTACAGTAATATGCTGTACTTTTTTTTTTACAGTAACTTACAGGTAACTGGATGCCAGCAAGTTACATTGTACAGTGACACAGTGTCACATACAACACAGTAACACTACACAGTGCATCATAAAGGACGTCTGAGTTTCTCATTAGCTTTATTGAGTGCTTTTGATAAGGATCAGTGCAGTTTTCAGTGTTGTTATTGCCGGTGTGATGTATGAATAAATTCAATCATGATTTAATTGTATTGTGAAGAGGTAAAAAAAAAAATCAGCTCAGTCCCTCTTAGAACTCATAGAAATGTGACACCTTCAAAATGATTCACTGTTCATTCATCTCTGACTTACAACAAATGACTTTGGTGTATTGTTGTTTTAGTTGTCTCCTCTCCTGTCCCCAAAGGTGTTCTAAGAAGGCTATATATCTCATATAATAATTTGTATTAGATGTCTCCACGGGAGACAAAATACGACGGGTTTCACAGAAGAGAGAGAGAGAGAGAGAGAGAAAGGTCTCCAGACACAATGCTTTCTGGTGTATCAAAATGATACCTGTTCTCTGACTTCAAGACAGTTTTTATATGGTATAGCCCATGACTATATGTATAAATCATAATATAGACATACTAATTGTCATGATTTTCCACTGTATGTGAGTGAGTCCGTCTATTTCTGTGATGTCTGATGGAATATAGATTGGATTATAATTTTTCCATCTCAGTAGTCTGAAAGTGATGGTTTCCAATGAAAGAGTAAAAAGGGGGCTGGATTGAATCGTCACACGGTATCAGAGTGCATCTCGTCTGTTTTTTTTAGCCTACAGTTATTTTTATCTAGTTCTTCCAGGCTAGACTGTCTGTGGCTCATATTCAATATCAAACTATCTGTTGTCTCCTCTTCTGTTCTCTCTCTCTATCTTTCTCTCTCTTCTGCCTCTCTTCCTCAGTGAAAAAAGCAGGATCATCCCATCACAGATCTCTTATCATACCACCTCCTCCCCTGAAGGGATGGGAAGATCTGATTGTGTGTTGATGTAGTCGGGACCACTATGTCCTGCAGAAGGTACATACACCCCAGCTCAAACCCATGATGTGTCTCTCCATTTTGAACTTTTCAACTGACATAAAAATACAGATAATGTGTTGAACAACAGTGGCAGTACTGAAGGGACTTGGATGTATAGCAAATAAATTGTCTGTGAGTGGAGAGAAGAGAGGGAAAGAAAACAGAAAGAGGGAAGAGAAGAGCGGGAGGGAAAACAGAGAAAAGGGAAAAGAAGAGAGGGGGAGAGAACTGAGAGAAGAGCGAAGAGAAGAGAGGAGACACTAGACAAAGCTTCAAAGAACCTCTCATGAGAAGGCAATCAAACAAGGAAAGCCAAGCTTATTATCTTTGTCTCTAATGAGCCATGTCACCTTCACAATGGAACAAAGGCCAGTACAGACTGATACTCTGTGCATCAAACTCACCTGCTTCATTTCTGTCTGTGCCGGGGGTAGCAAGGCCCTCGAACGGTCTGCAATTTTCTGAAGAGACACAAGAAGAGAGAGAGCACAAGAGCATGAGAGAAGCATTTAGTTCATATTGTACAACATACTGTATATTGCAGCCGTGTTGCAAATCAACTCTTTATGTTTCATGTCGCAAGGTCACCATTCTCTATAGAACAACACCCCACCAAACAGATGAGAAGACATGAGGCAATGCAAGGGAACCTTTTGCAGATCTCCATAGCGTTGAACCGACTCTGAGAGTTCTGTCTTAAGTCTAGTCAGGCGAAGACGATCTTGCTGTGAAAACAAGAAAAGAAGAACGAAGATTAGTGACAATTATCTTAATTTATGTCTCTGCTTCTGTGTATTTAATTAGATACCAAGTCTGGAAAAATAGATGGATTTTTTTTTTTTTTACCCGTGTAGAGCCAGTGATGATGTCAGAGAGTTGTTTGATGAGTTGACTGGTGCTGGTGATGACTTTGTTCGTTTGCTGCTGTGTAGAATGTCTGGAATTGAAGAGAAAGAGAGCCAGAGAGAATGACATAGAGAAAGAAAGAGTGAAAGAGAAAGCGAGTGAGATAAAGAGGGAGAGAGTACCAGAGAGAGAAGACAAAAAGACAAAGAGATACGCACATAGTCTTTAGCTTCTAAGGTGGTATGAGTGAGGTTATTCTCGGGGTTGTGAACTCTGGAGGACGTGGCAGGACATGGCAGCTTTTATCCCCTGGGGCTGGATTCTAGAACGTACAGTGTGCCTTCTGGGCTGGCCAGGGCGATGGGAACTCAGAGTTCCATGGGAACTCTAAGTTCAACCAATTAAGTGAATCTATATTAACGACAGTCTGACAGAGCAGAGGTAGGGACATGTCCTGTACAATGGCCCAGTGAGGGACGCAGGGAGCTGGGTGTTCTTCCTCTGCCAGGGGGAGAAAAAGAGGAGCCACCCAGGCTTTCACCATCAAAAAACACAGCAGCTTACAAACTACAGTGCTACCCAGTGGTGGGAGGATGGAGGCGCACTCATTATGGCTATAGCTTTCAGTCAAGGACAGTATGGATTTTTATGTTGAATGAATGAACCCCCAATTATTGTCTACAAGCACATTTATTATCAAATAGTGGCATACGTGTGGATGGCGATTCAATCAATAAGTATCATTTTAAACAATTCCACTTACAGCCTGCCACTCATGGTTTCTTTGGCCGAACAGTACATTGTGAAGACAACATAATAAGATTCAGTAAGTTTACTGATTTCAGACACTATTGTGATTATGGAAATCATATTCAAATCTCTGATAGAGAACAGTCACATTTGCATGCACAAAAACATTTTCTTGCACTAATATCAATACTGACTGCCTGTAGCTTTTCACATTTGTTTTCAACGTCTCCTCCCACACACTCACTTACTGAAGCATCTCTGGGTAGTGACATTTGCGTCCCTTTGATATTATAAGTAGAACT
Organism: Oncorhynchus mykiss; assembly: GCF_057628025.1. Classification (NCBI taxonomy): domain Eukaryota; kingdom Metazoa; phylum Chordata; class Actinopteri; order Salmoniformes; family Salmonidae; genus Oncorhynchus; species Oncorhynchus mykiss. The sequence continues at coordinate 25,047,870 of NC_143023.1, read as the reverse complement.
AGTGCAACAATATTGAATTTTAAACACCTGTTATATTAAATGAAGTTACCTTTAATATAAACCACATGAAAAATGCAACACATTTCTTCTAGGAAGATTGCAAGAAAAAAAAAAAATATCCAAGTTTTCACCATCATTGTAAGTCCCTAGTTACTGTCATTTCTGAAGATTATTATTTATTTCATTTGATTAGTGATTTCTTTAAATCTGTTCCTCGTTTTAAGGTCAACCCTGTTAGGTGAACTGAACTCTCGTTTTAATATGGTGAAACTATTCCTTTTAAATGTTGATAAAAAAAAAATAATAATAATAATTTTGTTTTTTAATAATAATAATAATAATGTTTTTTATGAAGTTGGAAATGTGCTCTTTATCTCAGTGGAGCAGTAATGTTTCTGGATGAAGTTGGGTTTGTTGTTTTTAGGTTTAGGTGAGGGCTGAGGCTAGTGATATTGTGTTGAGGCAACATGGAGGATGAAACTGAACTGGTTGAAATTAAACTGTCGGTGAGTTCTTATGACCTTAGAAATCTGGTTGGATAATACAAATAAGCAGTCTGTCTCAACAGAACCCTGCTTGCCCAGAGGCAGCATTACACATGGGGAAATCAAGACAGCACCTCCTCTCTCTCACACACTATCCTTCAGACAACTAGTCACAGGTCTCCCTGTGTGCTCTCTCTCTCTCTATTCACTCTCCATCCCTCACTCACTGTCTCTCTCTCTCTACGCTCCACCTCTCTCCCACTCTTTCTTTGTCTCTCCATCTCTCTCTCACTGGGGCTGATCAGCCACAAAAGAATGCAAAGCAGAGCACAAAGGAGAAAGTCATCGGAGGTGACTGATTGCAATTCACATTATATTTTTACATACTTTTCTGCTGCTGGGCCACTACTCTTGAGATCTTTGTGGGGGCGCCAGTGACTAACAGATCTCGATAGCTTTGTAATGTGATACGTCAGAAGAGTGTGAGAGGGTCCTCTAGAGTGGGCGATGTGAACCGAGAGAGTTTGGCATAACATACTGCTCGGTACAGTGGCATAAACCTACACAGATGATCCATAGAAACTAACTCTAGAACAGGTGCAAAATGACTCATAGATGATCCACAGGAATTCATTAAAACAGGTCATAATGGATTCTTATGTTTAGTACATGAAGCATTGGAAGATGTTGATGATAATGTTGATAAATGTTGTGTTCTATTCACACATTTGACATGTTTTTGTTGTTGCATGGTTTTAAGTTAAAACCATTGAAGTACAGGTTATCCCAATCAATGTCATACAGTGAATACAGTATGGCCTGAGGACAACAGAATTAGGATATTCACCTCCTGTGTATTAGGTTAACTCATTTCATGCCTGCAGATCCAAAGGCACAGTCCTTCTCCACATAGATCAGTCATCTTGTTCCTGTTGTGATGGTGCATGAACTAGCCGTGAGTTTACCGTAATCCTCTGGATGTCTGAGAAGTCTTTGACTGAACCGTTAAACGATGACACCTCAGCCAGAGGTTTAGCCATCTTATTAATCCCTTTAGTTCCTGTGTGTGTGTGTGAGAGTGTGGGTGTGTGTGTATGTGTGTGTGCATTTGTATGTGTGCACATGTTTCCTTTACCTACCTAAGATACAACAGAAGGTCACAGTCAAGCCTTATTAGTGACCGTATGCAGGTGGATTTAGAAGCACTTAGAGCACACTTTTGATCCAGCATGCTGAACCAACTCCAATGTTCAGCTGTATCAGGGTCATATGATTGACCAGATATTTTTCCTGGATATTACAAGTGCCTCATCCAGCCCACAGCTACGGACTCTAATTAACAACAGCAGCTTTTACATGTGTTCTAGTACAACCGGTCTTGCATGAATGGGGGAAGTAAAGCAGTAATCAACTCCTGCACAACATTATGAATGGCTGTTTTCGTGAGTGGTTTGAATGTATCACTGGCAGATACAGTATGACCTTGCTGAGGCAATGCAGAGTGACAGAGACACAGCAGGATTATGTCATACACAAAAAACACAGAGGTCATACTTTCTCTGGCTTTAGGGGCCATACTTGTAGCTCAACTTATTTCTCCCCTCAGAAGCTAGCGTGACTGTACTTTTGCTTGGCCTTAAACCTCAAGATCTCTCACTCTCACTCTTTCTCTCTCTCTCTGAAAGAAAACAGGAAGCCTATTTTCCCACTGTTTTCCACTAGGCTGGCTTGGTTCTTCCCACAAGTGTCCAGAGAATTACAGTGACATGGCCCTGGTTCTGAGTTCACTGATACACTGAGGACTGTCTGTCTCTCTATTTTTCCCCCTCATTTCCTCTCTCCAGATTTAGATCAATATTTGAGGACTTCGGTGGGGAGGTAAGGAGTAGGTCTCTCCAGCCGTGTTCATCCCTGGGTCTCTACAGGGAGCACCAGGACAGAATGTACTGTACATCAGACCTGGGTTCAAATCATATTCAGAATCCTACCTTTAGTGTTTGATTTAGCCCAGCATTTCCCAAACTTGGTCCTGGGGACCACAAGGGGGGCATGTTTAGTTTTTTGCCCTAACACTCCACAGCTGATTCAAATAATCAAAGTTTGATTATGAGGTCATTATTTGAATCAGCTGTGTAGTGCTAGTGCAATAAAACTAAATGTGCACCCCTTGGGGTCTCCAGGACCGAGTTTAGGAAACACTGCTCTAGACTGTCTGGCGAACTACATGGGCAGAGTTTGCAATTGTGCAATTATTTCATTGTTTCCAATGCGCCACATAACCTCAGTCAAGCCCTGATAAACTATCTGAAATGAATTAAAATAGTACTTGAACCCAGGTCTGCTGTACTGTGCAGTATGTTGTGTCCAAGATAGGCTAGAGGGGACCAGGGGAGCACCAGGCTCAGAGGCTAAGCCCAGACTGCACAGACAGCACCAGACACTAAATCAATGTTCTTATTGCAGATCTCCACAACACGGTCTAGGAAGATTTTGTGAATTTAGACAGTATTTGTTCAAGGCTTCTCACGCAAGCATAAATGCACGCACGCACCACAACAGTTTTATCTAGTTTCTTCTTCATCCCTCCTTCAAGCATTGTCTATCGCTCTCTCTCTCTATATATCACCTCATGTGATTTCATTAAATGAATTGTTCCACAGTGCTGTCTTTAAAAAACGAAATAGAGTATGGTCATATTGACTCAATTAAACCCATGTAGCATGGTAGAAAACAAATTACTTTTGTGGAAAAAATGATGTTTCTAAATATTAGCACAGGGCTAATTTAGCGTATTGTCTGCACAGTAAAGGTTTCGTTCATCAACAAATGGAAGCATATTTGACATGTTTGTTTCATCAATAATATATTTTACAGTACATTAGTTTTGTGGATTTTGTAATAGATGTTGTGACGACCCTCCCACTCTGTCTGCCGTATTCTCTCTTTGCTCATGTTTTCCTTATTAGGATGCCGGTGGTCGGAGTTGGGAGGGTCGACAGCTACATGGGAAACACCTGGGCCCGGTGTGTCCCAGGATAAACACACCACTTCCCCATTCATGGAAGAGACTCTCTCCATGCAGACACCTTTCTAGATTTTGTTGTGTTTCTTGGTGGCCTTTTGGTTGTTTGCTTTGGCACCTTTCAACACTCTGCATTATCACATTCATGCATGCAAAACACTGACTTACACTACTGATTACTGATTACACACACCATTGTATATTGTACTTAGTTTACTTTATTTAATAAATATATTTTTGGTTACTCCTTATCTCCACGTTGTCTCCCTTTTGTTACGGGCTTTGAGCCGGTTCGTGACAATGTGAATTGTAAGGCAGTATAGTATGGTAGTACGTGCTTCTACACCTGCATTGCTTGCTGTTTGGGGTTTTAGGCTGGGTTTCTGTACAACACTTTGAGATATCAGCTGATGTAAGAAGGGCTGTATAAATACATTTGATTTGAGTTTGATCAGTACTGTGCAGTTATGTGTTGAGGTTGTTTGTAGGAACATCAGTGTGTCTGATATGACACTATTTAATATCCCATCAAAAATGTCATATCATTTTATAGCACCATGAAGAAAACATAGGGGTTATTTGCTAAAAGGTTCCAAGTTAACTCCATGATAAATGTGGATCTGTCTCTGCAAGATGAAAGCCCTGGGTAGATACAGTAATTGACGTAACGTTTCCTACAGTATCCTCCATCTATAGCTCCAGTGTATGTACTTTAATGTACTGTACTGTGTGAGGGCTTTGCTGTGGGGAGCCCGTGGCAGAAGGTATGCCTTATGGCTGGTTGAGGAGAGGCTCTTTGAGGCCCTCTGTGGCAGTTGGCCTTCTGTCTGTATGTCAGAGCAGTCTGTTGCCTCCTCTGTTCTCTTCTCTTTCCTCTCCTCCCCTTCATCTTGCCTCTCCTCCTTCTTCTTCTCCCTCTCTTCTCCCCATCTCCTCTCCCTCTCCGCTCCCTCTCCACTCCTCTAAACAGTGTCCTTGTCCTCTGGTGGGTTACGGACGAGTCGCCACCGAATGCCTAATGCACTAACAAAGACAATGACACTCAGAGAGTGGGAGCGATTAATCCACTTAGACTTTTGCTGTGTGCATTTCCACGATTACAAGGACGGGTCCAATTCTATTAACCGTGAGATTGTGGTTGTAGCCGGGAGTAGAGAGGTAGACCATGGGTGCAGATGGTTGATTAACATTCTTAACCAGAGGCAGGGCATTTGTGTGTACTGTAAAATATGCCAACCATTACAAAAATAGATGAAGACAATCTCCTCTCGTGAAAATTACAGTTACGGTAGTCGTTGGAAGTGGCAGTGAGTAGCCGTGAGTGTGCAGCATCCACACAGCATGAAAATAATCCAAATTGTACTGCACCATTCAACCATTCAACTGTACCATTCAACTGTACCGTTTAAACATTCAACAGTACCAGACGACCTAAATCACTTCTATGCTCGCTTCGAGGCAAGCAACACTGAGGCATGCATGAGAGCATCAGCTGTTTCGGATGATTGTGTGATCCCACTCTCCGGAGCCGACGTGAGTAAGACCTTTAAACGGGTCAACATACACAAGGCTGCGGGGCTAGACGGATTACCAAGACGTGTGCTCCGGGCATGTGCTGACCAAATGGCAGATGTCTTCACTGACATTTTCAACATGTCCCTGATTGAGTCTGTAATACCAACATGTTTCAAGCAGATCACCATAGTCACTGTGCCCAAGAACACAAAGGCAACCTGCCTAAATGACTACAGACCCATATCACTCACGTCCGTAGCCATGAAGTGCTTTGAAAGGTTGGTAATGGCTCACATCAACACCATTATCCCCGAAACCCTAGACCCACTCCAATTTGCATACAGCCCAAACAGATCCACAGATGATGTAATCTCTATTGCACTCCACACTGCCATTTCCCACCTGGACAAAAGGAACACCTATGTGAGATTGCTATTGATTGACTATAGCTCAGCGTTCAACACCATAGTACCCTCAGCTCATCACTAAGCTAAGGATCCTGGGACTAAACACCTCCCTCTGCAACTGGATCCTGGACTTCCTGATGGGCCGCCCCCAGGTGGTGGTGAGGGTAGGTAGCAACACATCTGCCACGCTGATCCTCAACACTGGAGCTCCACAAGGGTGCATGTTCAGTCCCCTCCTGTACTCCCTGTTCACCCATGACTGCATGGCCAGGCAAGACTCCAACACCATCATTAAGTTTGCAGACGACACAACAGTGGTATGCCTGATCACCGACAACAACGAGACAGCATATTGGGAGGAGGTTAGAAACCTGGCCGGGTGGGGCCAGAATAACAACCTATCCCTCAACATAACCAAGACTACAGGAAAAGGAGGACCGAGCACGCCCCAATTCTCATCGACGGGGCTGTAGTGGAGCAGGTTGAGAGCTTCCATTTCCTTGGTGTCCACATCACCAACAAACTATGAATGGTCCAAACACCAAGACAGTTGTGAAGAGGGCACAACAAAGCCTGTTCCTCCTCAGGAAACTAAAAAGATTTAGCATAGGTCCTGAGATCCTCAAAAGGTTCTACAGCTGCAACATTGAGAGCATCCTGACTGGTTGCATCACTGCCTGGTACGGCAATTGCTCGGCCTCTGACCGCAAGGCACTACAGAGGGTGGTGCGTAAAGGCCCAGTACATCACTGGGGCTAAGCTGCCTGCTATCCAGGACCTCTACACCAGGCGGTGTCAGAGGAAGGCCCTAACAATTGTCAAAGACCCCAGCCACCCCAGTCATAGACTGTTCATTCTACTACCGCATGGCAAGCGGTACCGGAGTGCCAAGTCTAGGACAAAAAAGCTCCTCAGCAGTTTTTACCCCCAAGCCATAAGACTCCTGAACAGGTAATCAGATGGCTACCCAGACTATTTGCATTGTGTTCCCCCCCAACCCCTCTTTTTACGCTGCCGCTACTCTCTGTTTATAATATATGCATAGTCACTTTAACTATACATTCATGTACATACTACCTCAATTGGGCCGACCAACCAGTGCTCCCGCACATTGGCTAACCGGGCTATCTGTATTGTGTCCTGCCACCCACCACCCGCCAACCCGTCTTTTACGCTACTGTTACTCTCTGTTCATGATATATGCATAGTCAATTTAACCATGTCTACCTGTACATACTACCTCAATCAGCCTGACTAACCGGTGTCTGTATGTAGCCTCGCTACTTTTCATTTTTGTCATTTGTCATTTTACTGTTGTTTTATTTCTTTACTTACATATTGTTCACCTAACACCTTTTTTTGCACTATTGGTTAGAGCTTGTAAGTAAGAATATCACTGTAAGGTCTACACCTGTTGTATTCGGCGCATGTGACAAATAAACTTTGATTTGATCATTCCACTGTACCATTCAAACATTAAATTGTACTATTCAACCATTTAACTGTACCATTCAACTGTACTATTCAACCATACCATTCAACCATTAAACTGCACCATTCAACCATTCAACTGTACCATTCAACCATTCAACTGTACCATTCAACCATTCAACTGTACCATTCAACCATTCAACCATTCAACTGCACAATTCAACCATTCAACTGTAGCATTCAACCATTCAACTGTCACGGCTTTCTTCCTGGTAAGGTGAGGCGGACCAAAACGCAGCGTGGTTATAGTTCATGTTATAGTTCTTTAATAAGAAAACTCAAACATGAACAAACTACAAAACAATAAACGTGAAAACCGTAACAGTCCTAACTGGTTTATAAAACACAAAGACAGGAAACAATCACCCACAAAATACCCAAAGAATATGGCTGCCTAAATATGGTTCCCAATCAGAGACAACAATAAACACCTGCCTCTGATTGAGAACCAATCTAAGCAACCATAGACTTACCTAGACACCTAAACTGAAAACAACCCCATAAATAAAAAAAAACCTCTAGACAAGACAAAACACATAAATCACCCATATCACACCCTGGCCTAACCAAAATAATAAAGAAAACAAAGATAACTAAGGCCAGGGCGTGACAGTACCCCCCCAAAGGTGTGGACTCCCGGCCGCACACCAAAACCCATAGAGGAGGGTTTGGGTGGGCGTCTGTCCACGGTAGCGGCTCTGGCGCGGGATGTGGACCCCACTCCACCATAGTCTTAGTCCGCTTTTTTAGCGTCCTTTGAGTAGCGACCCTCGCCGCCGACCTTGGTCTAGTAACCCTAACAAAGGACCCACCTGGACTGAGGGGTGCCTCATTACTGAGGAAGCTCAGGACCGAGGGGTAGCTCAGGACTGAGGGGTAGCTCAGGCAGGTTGACAGCTCTGGCAGATCCTGGCTGAATGGCGGCTCTGGTGGATCCTGGCTGACTGGCGGCTCTGGCGGATCCTGGCTGACTGGCGGCTCTGGAGGATCCTGGCTGACTGGCGGCTCTGGAGGATCCTGGTTGACTGGCGGCTCTGGAGGATCCTGGTTGACTGGCGGCTCTGGCGGCTCCATGCTGACTGGCGGCTCTGGCGGTCATGACAGACGGGAGACTAGCAGCTCTGGACTGACGTGAGACTCTAGCAGCTCTGGACAGACGTGAGACTCTAGCAGCTCTGGATAGACGGGAGACTCTAGCAGCTCTGGACAGACGGGCAGCTCCGGCAACGCTGGAGAGGAGGAAGGCTCTGGCAGCGCTGGACAGACGGGAGACTCTAGGAGCTCTGGACAGACGGGAGACTCTAGCAGCTCTGGACAGACGGGAGACTCTAGCAGCTCTGGACAGACGGGAGACTCTAGCAGCTCTGGACAGACGGGAGACTCTAGCAGCTCTGGACAGATGGGAGACTCTAGCAGCTCTGGACAGACGGGAGACTCTAGCAGCTCTGGACAGACGAGGCGCACTGTAGGCCTGGTGCGTGGAGCCGGCGCTGGTGGTACTGGGCCGAGGACACGCACCTCAGGGCGAGTGTGGGGAGGAGGAACAAGGAGTACTGGGCTCTGGACACGCACAGGAAGCCTGGTGCGGGGGGCTGCCACCGGAGGGCTGGTGCGTGGAGGTGACACTGGATAAACCGGACCGTGCAGGCGCACTGGAGCTCTTGAGCACCGAGCCTGCCCAACCTTACCTGGTTGAATGCTCCCGGTCGCCCTGCCAGTGCGGCAAGGTGGAATAGCCCGCACTGGGCTGTGCAGGCGAACCGGGGACACCATGAGTAAGGCTGGTGCCATGTACGCCGGTCCAAGGAGACGCACTGGAGACCAGATGCGTAGAGCCGGCTTCATGGCACTTGGTGACTGCCCAGGCTCTCTCGCTCTCTGGTAAGCACAGGAAGTTGGCGCAGGTCTCCTACCTGGCTTCGCCATACTTCCTGTGTGCCCCCCCCCTTTGGGGCTGACACTCGGGTTTCCAGCCCTGCTTCCGTGCTGCCTCTTCAAACCGCCGCCTCTCCGCTTTGACTGCCTCCAGCTCTGCCTTGGGGCGGCGATATTCCCCCGGCTGTGTCCAAGGCGTGACATCAACTGCACCATTCAACCATTCAACTGCACAATTCAACCATTCAACTGCACCATTCAACCATTCAACTGTACCATTTGACCGTTCAACTGTAGCATTCAACCATTCAACTGCACCATTCAACCATTCGTCTGTAGCATTCAACCATTCAACTGTGCCATTCAACCATCCTTTCAAGACACTAGAATGTATACAATACTGTAGCTGTTGACAGCTGACACAAAGGGGTCACATCACATGGAAAACCATTTTCTTTCCAGTAATTCAGAGCAGTGAGCCCAGATCATTGTCTATAATGGTTCACATCCTGCACCAATATTAAAGAAAGCAACAGAAAGCAAAAGAAACACACACACATACACACATTCAGACAGTGTAGGTTTCCAAGGTGATCATAAAAAAATGTTCATAGAATTGATGACATGCCAGGCAGCACAGTGGGGTGTAATGCATTTTAAACAGACACAATCATCTCAGATTGGCCACTTTGTCATCAGGCAGGAATTTGGTAATTGCTGGCAGCTCAACTAAAACAAGTATAATCAATATCGGCTATGAAAGAGGACATTGAAATATTTAGAAAATATTCTCTGTTCTGGAGCTACTGAGCTTAATGTGACCCTCGGCATGATTAAAGGACAGACAGGTCAAGCAGCATGAACACTCAGAGGCTATGTATCAGGCTACACTTTATCTGTAGCTAATGCATGGTTGCAGCAGTATGTGATGTCAATAACACAGCAGTAAATGGTTAGTGTTCAGACGGTTGGTTAATTGAGGGAGGAAGCCGTTGAGTTACTCGCTTGAGTTGCACACTAATGTGTTGATATGAATATGTAAGTACTATAATTTGCGTGTGTGTTTGTCTGTGTGTGTGTGTGTGCGTGTGCGTGTGCGTGTGCATGTGTGTGTGTGTGTGTGTGTGTGTGTGTGTGCACATGTGTGTTGTGATTACTCACAGGCTCTGTCGCAGTTCAGCAGTGTCTCTGGACGTTCCCAAAGATTGAAGACTCTTCTCTAATGTTACAACTGAGATGGGGAGAAACATATAGCATTGTAAACGTCAAAGAAGTTCAAGTGCTTTTACAGTAGTAATCTCAGCAAAAAAAAAAAGACCCTGTCTTTCAGAGATAATTCGTAAAAATACAAAATAACTTCACAGATATTCATTGTAAAGGGTTGAACCTTTCTGGTATGCGGAACACCCCTCCACTAAACCTTTTTTTTAAATGAAAAAGATCTCATAATAAAATTCCTCAAACATCTCAAAACATCTCAAACATCTCAAAAATCTCTTAACTAAAATTCCTCAAACATACAAGTATTATGCATAATTTTAAAGATAAACTTCTTGTCAATCCAACCACAGTGTCCGATTTCAAAAAGGCTTTACGGCGAAAGCACACCATGCGATTATGTTAGGACAGCGCCTAGCCACAAAAAAACATACAGACATTTTCCAGCCAAGGAGAGGTGTCACAAAAGTCAGAAATAGCGTTAAAATTAATCACTTACCTTTGATGATCTTCATCTGGTGTTACTCCCAGGACTCAATGTTACAATAAATGTTTGTTTAGTTCAATAAAGTTAATCTTTATGTCCAAAAACCTCCTTTTTGTTTGCGCGTTTAGTTCGGTAATCCATATGCACAAAGCGTGAGCACAACACCCAGATGAAAAGTAAAAAAAGCTCAATTAAAGTTCATAGAAACATGTCAAACGATGTCTATAATCAATCCTTAGGATCTTTTTATCATAAATATTCAATATTATTTCAACCGGACAACAGCGTTGACAATAGAAAAGAAAGATAACCAAGGACGCTCTCATGGCCACGCTTGATAAACAACTCTTGGCTTTCAGCTGAGCCACTTACTCTGAGTGGTCTTATTCTCTCCCCTTTCACAATAGAAGCCTGAAACAACTTCTAAAGACTGTTGACATCTACTGGAAGCCTTAGAAAGTGCAATCTGACACCACAGACACTGGATATTGGATAGGCATTCATTTGAAAACTACAAACCTCAAAAGTCCCACATCCTGGTTGGATTTTTCTCAGTTTTTCGCCTGCCATATGAGTTCTGTTATACTCACAGACCTTATTTTAACAGTTTCTGAAACTTTAGAGTGTTTTCTATCCAAATCTACTAATTATGTGCATATCCTAGCTTCTAGGCCTGAGTAACAGTTTACTCTGGGCACGCTTTTCATCCAAACTTCCCAATGCTGCCCCCTATCCCAAACAGGTTTTAAACACTGTTCCCCATGCTTGTTCAATGAACCATAAACAATTAATGAACATGCACCTGTGGAATGGTCGTTTAGACACTAACAGCTTACAGATGGTTGTCAATTAAGGTCACAATTATGAAAACTTAGGACACTTAAGAGGCCTTTTTACTGACTCTGAAAAACACCAAAAGAAAGATGCCCTGCTCATCCCTGCTAATCAGGCATGCTGCAAGGAGGCATGAGGACTGCAGATGTGGCCAGGGCAATAAATTGCAATGTCCGTACTGTGAGACGCCAAAGAAAGCGCTACAGAGAGACAGGATGGACAGCTGATCATCCTCGCAGTGGCAGATGTGTAACAACACCTGCACAGGAACGGTACATTCGAACATCACACTGGCGGGACAGGTACAGGATGACAACAACAACTGCCCAAGTTACACCAGGAACGTACAATCTCTCCATCAGTGCTCAGACTGTCCGCAATATGCCGAGGTCATCACCAGTTATCACCGGCAACAACGTCGCCTATGGGCACAAACCCACCGTCGCTGGACCAGACAGGACTGGCAAAAAGTGCTGGACTGACGAGTCACAGTTTTGTCTCACCAGGCCGGATTGGCGTTTATCATCGAAGGAATGAGAGTTACACCGAGGCCTGTACTCTGGAGTGGGATCAATTTGGAGGTGGAGGGTCCGTCATGATCTGGGGCGGTGTGTCACAGCATCATCAGACTGAGCTTATTGTCATTGCAGACAATCTCAATGTGTGCGTTACAGGGAAGACATCCTCCTCCCTCATGTGGTACCCTTCCTGCAGGCTCATCCTGACATGACCCTGCAGCATGACAATGCCACCAGTCATACTGCTCGTTCTGTGCATGATTTCCTGCAAGACAGGAATGTCAGTGTTCTGACATGGCCAGCGAAGAGCCCGGATCTCAATCCCATTGAGAACGTCTGGGACCTGTTGAATTGGAGGGTGAGGGCCAGGGCCATTTCCCCCAGAAATGTCCGGGAACTTGCAGGTGCCTTGGTGGAAGAGTGGGGTAACATCTCACAGCAAGAATGGGCAAATCTAGTGCAGTCCATGAAGAGGAGATGCACTGCAGTACTTAATGCAGCTGGTGGCCACACCAGATACTGACTGTTACTTTCTTACTTTTTGACCCCCCCCCCTTTGTTCAAGGACACATTATTCAATTTATGTTAGTCACATGTCTGTGGAACTTGTTCAGTTTATGTCTCAGTTGTTGAATCTTGTTATGGTCATACAAATATTTACACATGTTAAGTTTGCAAGAAAATAAACACAGTTGACAGTGAGAGGACGTTTATTTTTTTGCTGAGTTTATATCAACAGTATAACAGAAAAGGCACAGTTACACATGTACACACACAAACATATTTACAAGACTTACCATTTGCGTTGATCTGGAAAATGTTGGAGGAGGTCTCTTGAAACACGTCTTGCAGCTCTGAGGAGCTGACCTGTGTTGCTTGGAGAAGACATGATTTCAGTTCGATGGAGCATGATAAAAACACATCAATAACAAGGCAGATATCGTAGGTAAAACACAGCATTCGGTAAAACACCACAGAGCTGTTCCATCAGGAAATGTGTTACAGTGAATTTGGGGTTTAGCCTTGTCCAGGACTGTAATCCGGGTCCAGGGACTTTGAACCAAACACCTTAGGTAACTGCTAAATAGCTCGGAGAGAATGTACACTGTTTATCATGAGGCACACAGAAAAAACAGGCCACGGTCAGTCTCTGTCTAATTCTGACCCCTAAAGTGACTGTAAAGTGACTATAATTGGAAAGTTATTTTTTGACATTTTTCTCCAACTACTACCAGTAGTGTGTGATAATGACAATGGGTGGTGGGGGATTACTGTTTGGAATGAAAAATTACAGGAAAAGAAAGAGGAAATATGTTGAACCTGCATATTGTATAAGCATTGTTCCATTAAGCTGTGCTCTTTAACCACAACTGACGAACAGAATAACAAAAGGAAGGTTTGCAGTTCACTGAGACACATGATCGACACGTCTGCATGTTAAGGGTCATTCACTTGATTTAACAAACTATGGACAGTTTCCTGTGGTGGAAGAAATATGATTAAGTACACACTATATGACTGCAATACATTTTAAAATGGTGTCATATTTCAGTTCAACGACCATTATTGCCCCTAGAGTGATCTACATACTCCCGCCTTCGACACACGCTTGTCCAGTTCTCCCCATCGTTATGATAAATGACGGATGCTCAATATTCATGCTACTTCACATGGAACCACCTATGTCTGTGTGGAGGAACTCAGAGGGCTAAGTCATCCCTCTCCTCGCATCAGTGACCCAGTGTTTCACACTCTGCTGATGGAGGGATGAGGGAGAGATGGAAGGATGGAGGACTACAGAAGGGTGACACAAGGTCACCCAATGACACGGATGGTGAGTGCGATTTCAGGAAGGACATTGATTACTCTGCACCATTCTACCCACTGACCAGTGGCATTACCCTGGTCTCTCTTCTGTCTGTTCATCCTTGTATGACATCTGATTAAGTTTTGTTTGTCTCTGTGAGTATGTGAGTGTTCATGTAGGCAGTGTCTGGGTGTAACGTTTCAGACTACACTCGGTTGGGGGCTTAGCTAGTTGGGTTGTAGCGTGTGTGTTAGCGTGTGTGTGTGTATGCCTATATGTAGTCAGGTCTTCAATGTGTGTGTGTGATGCCTGACCATGGCCGGTTCACGGTCAAATGAGTTGAATCGTGGCCGATATCATCCACTGCAGACTGCTGTGTTACGTAAAACCCCCCCTGCTGGTGGGGAAGCGGTAGCACGACGGGATCACTTCTAAGCCCTTTATATTCCACCACCTGGATCCAGCCCCACTCACTCTTCAATTATCACACACAGACGCACACACACAGAGACACAGGCACATGCACACGCACACACACAGACACACACACAGGCACACAAACACACACACACACACACACACACACACACACACACACACACACACACACACACACACACACACACACACACACACACACAGACAAAGGGACATGCACACACACAGAGACACAGGCACATGCACACGCACACACACACAGACACACAAAGACACACACACACACGCACACACACACAGAGACAAAGGGACATGCACACACACACACACACACAGAGACACAGGCACATAGACTCACACACACACACAGAGACACAGGCACATGCACACGCACACACACATACACACACACACACACACACACAAAGACACACACACACACACAGGCACACAAAGACACACACACACCTACACAGTGCCTATTCAGACCCCTTGACATTTTCCACTTTTTGTTACATTACAGCCTTATTCTCCATTGGATAAAAACAAATCTCAGCAATCTACACACAATACCCAATAATAACAAAGCGAAAACAGTTTTTGCAAATGTATTAATAATACAAAACAGAAATACCTTTACATAAAGTATTCAGACTCTTTGCTATGAGACTCGAAATTGAGCTCTGGTGCATCCTGTTTCCATTGTTCAGAGTTAAGATGTTTAACCAACTTGATTGGAGTCCGCTTGTGGTAAATTCAGTTGACTGGACATGATTTGGAAAGGCACACAGCTGTGTATATAAGGTCCCACAGTTGACAGTGCATGTCAGAGCAAAAACCAAGCCATGAGGTCGAAGGAATTGTCCGTAGAGCTCCGAGACAGGATTGTGTCAAGGCACAGATCTGGAGAAGGGTACCAAAACAATTCTGCAGCATTGAAGGTTCCAAAGAACACAGTGGCCTCCATTATTCTTAAATGGAGGAAGTTTGGAACCATCAAGTGTCTTGCTAGAGCTGGCCGCCCAGTCAAACTGAGCATTTGGAGGAGAATTGCCTTGGTCAGGGAGGTGACCAAGATTCCGATGGTCACTCTGACAGAGCTGCATAGTTCCTCTGTGGAGATTAGAGAACCTTCCAGAAGGACAACCATCTCTACAGCACTCCACCAATTAGGCCTTTATGGTAGAGTGGCCAGACAGAAGCCACTCCTCATTAAAAGGCACATGACAGCCCATTTGGAGTTTACCAAAAGGCACCTAAAGGACTCTCAGACCATGAGAAACAAGATTCTCTGGTCTGATGAAACCAAGAATGAATTCTTGGCTTGAATCCCAAGAGTCACGTCTGGATGAAACCTATCGCAATCCCTACAGTTAAGCATGGTGGTGGTAGCATCATGCTGTGGGGTTGTTTGTCAGCAGCACGGACTGGGAGACTAGTCAGGATCGAGGGAGAGATTAATGGAGCAAAGTACAGAGAGATCCTTGATGAAAACCTTCACCAGAGCACTCAGGACCTCAGACTGGGGCAAAGGTTCACCTTTCAACAAGACAACGACCCTAAGCATACAGCCAAGACAACGCAGGAGTGGCTTTGGGACAAGTCTCTGAATGTCCTTGAGTAGCCCAGCCAGAGTCCGGACTTTAACCCGATTTAACATCTCTGGAGAGACCTGAAAATAGATGTGCAGCGATGCTCCCCATCCAACCTGACAGAGCTTGAGAGGACCTGCACAGAAGATTGGGAAAAATTTGTAGAAAAAGGCTATAACATTACAAAATGTGGAAAAAGTGATTGCACTATATAATCTTTATGTCATGAGCAAACTCTCTCCTTCATTTTCGCTCTATTTACCTTTCACTATCTCACACGAACGCTTGCAAGCACACACGCGTATGCACGCACGCGCGCACACACACACACACACACACACACACACACACACACACACACGCACGCACGCACGCACGCACGCACGCACACACACACACACACACGACAACGACTACTGGAGGGTATCTGACACAGTCATTACTCTAGTGTCGCCATGTCCCCGCAAGGGGGTCTTGGACTCCTGGCTGCTACACTGGCTCTCTGCCTGACAAGCTGGCACAGAAAGAACAAGGGATGGAGGGAGGTGGAGAGAGGAAAGGAATGGAGAGAATAGAGAAGGGTGAGGCAGGAAGAAAGACTAAGATAGGGATAGAAAGGTAGCCAGGTCTGGGAAAAACGTTAGAAAGGCATTTACAAATGTCTAATGTGCTTAATTGGGCCTTTTTTCCTCTTGTCTCCTATCTGTCTCTACAGTGCTTTGGGAGAGGTCTGAACCTATAATCACGTCATAATGTCTAGCAGATCTACATCCAACTGCATCAATCAGCACAATCTCCATAAAGAGAGTGCAAAGGGAAGTGATTCAAATGTGTCTTCACACTGCGGCACGACAGGTTGAGAATTGCTGAACAACTGATACAGAAGCTGGTGATTTTGCCCTACACACACACGCAAACACGCAAAACACACACAGTGCTACAGTGATGAATGAAAACCTCAGCAACACTCGAGAGACGAATTAACATCCTGGCCTTTGCAGAGTCGCTTGTCGATACAGCAAATGCACTATCTGCAACACGTTCAATTATACTCTCAAATCAGAGCGCAACTTAATCAAAAGCCCCCATCTCATTACCTTCGAGGTCAGCAGCTGTCGTTCCACTGTGGAAACTCTTCCTAAAACAGGGCCAGGCTGGGCATAGACCCACTGCAGAGGAAAAATAGCCTTTTCTCCTTTCTTGCTCCCAGAGGAGCTTCCAACTTCTAAAGACTATTTCAGTATGTGATGCCTTTTAATACTTACACACAAGTAGTTTTGTTGGAGACAAAAAGCACGCCAGTTCTTGATTCTAGCTATCTAACCTAGGTCAGGTAATTCTCAGATAATTCTCACAAGCTCGTGTTAACTACCATAGCTAACTTGGTTTTTAGGCTTCCGGACAATCTACTCTAAGTTCAACACTCGAACAGTCACACTACGCAACTACACACAGACCATGTTGGGTTGCCATAAAACATGCTACAGCCTAGCCTGCACACACTGCAGTTTCTATAACAAGCTTAATGCTAGGTTTATTTTGGGGCATGATGTGAGCAGGCCTGGAGATACAGTACCTGTAGTGACAAGGCAACAAAAACACACAACAAGCATTAAAGATTCACCGTTTCAACATAGCTCTACCCTCCACCCACTCCAGAGTGATCGCTTCTCCTCTGTTGGTGTGTTCCAGTCAGGAGACATAGACAATGCAGGAGCACATTCAATGATGATCATGAAAGCGTCTTCTTCTCCTCTTCCAAAATAACAGTGCATTTAGCCAGAACACCATGCTGTTCAAGCCTTGCTGTTTGCCAGGAAGTCTGATGATAATAGTCCCTTTACAGTTCTCAATCACTCACCCACTCCGTCATCCATAACAAATTACAGAGTTGGCAAAGATAGAACACAGGCAGAAAATACAACTATTTTGTAGCCAACAATATATCTTCAGCAACTCAAAACATGAATTGTGTCGCACTCATATCTGATATTTCAGATATCCATATACTAAATATATTGAAGTTGGAGAGGCGTCAAATGCCCACTAAAGCTAAATATAGTTCTAATGGACTTTCTTAATGCACTGAGAAAGTGCTATGAGTGTGAGCCTCTTCCTCCATCTGCTTGGTGCTAACTGGCTCTCTTTCCCCTGAATTAGACTGATGACGCATCATCAATG